>NC_142289.1:37364495-37518495 GCF_965620075.1 Prunus avium | reverse complement strand
AGTATAGAAGAAATTAGCTTGCTGGCGGGGGGGTAAAAAATAACTCCAGACCTCCCTGGCTTTAGGACAGTCTCTAAGAATGTGGAGAGTAGTTTCATGGGGCCAATCACAAATAGAGCAGGAAGGATCAGTAGATAAATTCCTTCTAACTCTCTGATCATTGGTTAAGATTTTATCGTAGAAGACAAGCCAGAGGAAAATAATCAACTTGGGGGGGAGATTCTCCTGCCACAGAACCTTCCAAAACGGATCATTCCAAGAAGAATCTCCAAAGAGTAGTTGATAGGCAGATTTAACAGTGTACACTCCATTAGCAGTATGTTTCCAAATCCGTGAGTCTTGCAGGTTGCTATTAAAACCAGCAGGAAAACTAATAATCTTCTGCACTACCCATTCAGGAACAACATTTCTCAGCCTCTCAATATCCCACCAGCCATGCCTAAAGAAGCTTGACACATGGCAATCAAGGTCCAGCACATCCCCAATCTGCTCATATTGGGCCAGAGGTAAATCAGATAGCCATTTGTCTAGCCAGAATTTCACTTTATCCCCCATACCAATTCTCCAAGTCATCCCCTGCTTAAGCAGCTTGGAGCCATGAAGAATACCTTTCCAGGTGGAAGAATAGTCATGCCTGGCATCCAAAGAGTTATCCAGGATAGAGTGGCCTTTCAGATATTTATCATCATAGATTTTAGCCCATAAACCCTTATCTTGAGCATGTAATCTCCACCCAATTTTACCCAACAAAGCTTGGTTCATTAAGGTTGTTTTCTTCAGGCCTAAACCACCTTTACATTTAGGTCTGCATACCAAGTCCCATTGGCATAGGTGGATCTTACTCTTTCTAGCGCTACCTCCCCAGAAGAAGTTGCGGTTAACACGATCAAGCTCATCACAAGTGCTAATAGGCAATTTAGCAGTTTGCATTGCATAAATGGGGATTGAAGCGGTCACAGCTTGGATAAGGGTGGCCCGACCAGCCATAGATAAGCACTTGCTTTTCCAACCAGCTAGCCTGCTGTGAACCTTATCCACGAGACTATAGTACGTAGCCTTGTTCACACGGTGATGTAAAAGAGGCATGCCTAAATATTTACCCAAGTTCACAGTCAGGGGAGAGCCACATATATCACTTAATTCCTTAGCAAGCTCCTTGCAGGTGTTAGGGGAGCAAAAGATAGCAGACTTAGTAAAGTTGATAGTTTGCCCCGAAGCTTTACAGAATAAATCCAAACAACTCTTCATGATCCTTGCTTGCCTAGGGCTAGCCTCCGCGAAGAGCACCAAGTCATCTGCAAAAAATAGGTGGGAGACACAAGGACCAGATTGAGAAGATCTAACTGGCTTCCACTGCTTCTTGCAAACAGAGTCTGCAATAATGTGTGACAGTTTCTCGATGCATAAGACAAAAAGGTAGGGAGATAAAGGATCTCCCTGTCTAATGCCACTTTTTGGGCTGAACGGATCAGTTAATTCACCATTGACACAAACTTGATATTGTACAGTGGAAACACAGCTCATAACCAGTTGAACAAAAGGCGTAGGAAGGTTCAATTCCCGGTTCAACTCCTATTTGTAAGTTATTTTTTGTAATGGTTGTAAGACGTTATATTTTCTTTCCTTACTTAGTTGATGATTGTGTAAATGTGGGATTCATTTAGTTGTTTAGAAACTTAGATTGGAATGATGGATTTTTATAGGTTTAATTTGCATAATTTTAGGATTTGAAAGAGAAGTAAAAATGTGATTTGGGCTTGTTAATAAGAATTTATTAGGTTTTGTCAATTTGACAACAAAAAAAGGGTTTTGGCTGAAAGAGAATTCGATTTGGGCTTTTTTTGGCTGAAATTTAATTTAATTTGGGCTTTTGAAAATGTAAAATTGGGCTCAAGCCCAAACCGATCACAAGGCTGAACCGACCCGAGAACCGAATTCATTTCCGGTTCGGCTCATTTTCGGGTTTTCATTTAGACCCGACCCGATCCGAGAACCGAAGCCTTCATCGGTTCGGCCCACGGGTCGCCCAAATTTTGAACCGACCCGAACCGTGCCCAGGCCTAGTAGTAGTTATAAACTAATGATATACAAGCACATGCAACATTGGCAATCATCTGTGCACGAATTAGTTGACAATAATTCTAATTGACCTATTAAATCATTTCTATACAATTTTATCATTCAAAGACAAAAAGGGGTACTGATATGTTAGTTGACAATTGGAAGGAACAAATTCCTACATGAATCAATATATCCAACTCCTATGAATCTGACTGATATGGGCATCTGCAACTCCTATTTTAGAAATAAAAAATCAAAGTGAATAACAAAAGGGAATGGATTATTATACCGAAATATCTCTCTTGAATTTTATGCAAATTTAAATTGAATTGAGGTTCGGATTTGAGATTAAAAAAACACATATAAAGAAATGAATTTAAAAAAAACGAAATAAGAAAAAGAGAAGATATTTAAGAACTGAAAGTCCAAGTCTAGATATGTTTAAAGACATGACTCTGCTCCAAGTCACTCAACAAAATCTAGGTTTCCTCAGCAGCCTCATATATACCTTCGTCCAACACTCAAGCTATAGGAATCAAAATTGCACAGTAATTAGTGAGTTTTATCATAGCAACCGGCCAAGTTCCAAAACAGGTTAAAACATAGCATAGCAGCATAAAATTCATAGTGATTGAAGTTGACATCTATGACATTCTGCAAACACTTTGAGACACTAACAACACATAGAGAAGCCACAACTTGTAGACATGGAGACTTGGAGACTTGGAGAATGGACTAATTATAAACGGTCGTCGTGAAAACCAATATTTGACATCTTGGAACTTGGCATGTTGTACAGACGATTTGTTTTCCGTGTGGAAAGGGGGAACTAGCTCTATATAGTTTTCCCAATGAAAGGCAATATTATCTTTGTTTCCCTCTTTTCGGCCGGGTAGGCCGACGGAAGGAACTTTTGGTCCTTCTTTTTTGAGTGCGGGGCGTGCCACCACCAATCCACGAATTTGGCTTGAATGGAATGTGAGTGTATGTTGCGTTCGAGATCTGACTTTAATCAAACGATTGTTCGGCCGAGCAAGGAACCTCCTCACGGCCTAGGTTCTTTCACTACCTCAGGGTCAAGGCTTTATATGAGCAACCAAATGATGTGGAGTGGATGGAGATTAAGATTGAAGGTGAAACGTAACGAAACGAAAAACAAGTGCGTAAAGTAAATGTGCAAAGTAAAGTGCGTAAAATAAATAACGTAAAGGCGAGAATTAAAATGCGATAAAATAGATCAAAGCAATAAATAAACCACAACCTGACTCCCCTAGCACGATATTGTCTGCTTTGGGCCCCCCCTCTCTGGCCCTCACGGTTTTGTTTCTGGGAGGTCACTACCAACTTCCCAGTGGGTCACCCCTCCTGGGATTGCTCTAGCCCCAACTCGCTTAACTTCGGAGTTCCTACGACTCCGAAGCCAGTGAGCTCCCAAAAGGCATCGTGCTAGGAAGAGAAGTGTCCACACATTTAAGCACTTCACCTTTCCCTCCCCGAGCGATGTGGGATTGCTCACCGTTCTTGTTTCCCAAAGACACGGGTCTTACAAAACAAGAACGAAACAAGAACGATAAGAACGGTAAACTAAATTAAACTTGAATTTAAACTTAATGAAAATTCAATAACAATGAAAAAGAAAGCGATTGAAATAAACTTGAATTTAAATGACAAGGTAATGTAAATTGCAAGAATTTAAACTTATACGAAGGAAAGGAAGAACTTGCTACACTAGGTGCTTGAAAAATAAAATCCTAAGTCTAGGAAAAGAAAAGTGCGAGACGAAAAGTAGGTTTGTCTGTCTGATGTAGTGTGTCTTCTGTCTTCGTTTGGTGAGGGTTATATAGGGCATTCGTCAGTCCATGGGCTGGCCATTGAATGGCCAAATGTCAACTCTTTTAAAATTCTTTCCTTTTGAAGCCCCATAAATCTGTGGATCACATCAGCAAAGATGTTATGGTTGCTTGACTTTCTCTCATTTTGGAAAATCCCGAATCGTTATCAACCTCCTTGATTTCTTTCCTTGTGAGGCCTCCGTCACGTGCACACTGACCTCTAGAAATCTTGGGCTTGAATTTGTGGCTTGAGCTTGGACCTCCGAGATTTCATCTTGACATCTGGTGGAACCTCTTGCCTTTTGAGTTTTTAGAATTCTAGAGTTGGCTGACCATCCGCCATAGTTGCTATCTTTGAGTTCTCAAAATATTCGAATATTGGGAACTCGATGGACATACCTCCCGCTGAACTTCGACTCCTATGACGGAAATACCTATAGCCGAACTTCAATTCCTTCGGCTGAAATACCTCCCGCCAAACTTAAACTCCCTTGGCCGAAATACCTCCGGCCAACTTAAACTCCCTCGGCCCAACTTTGCTTGCCCAAGTGTTTGAGAAGGGCACCTGGGTGAGCAAGGAGAAAATCTGCCTCAACCTAACTTTGTGCAAAAGGAGTGGCCGACCAAGGTATTTAAGGAGTGCCCGGCCCAACTTTTTGAGAAGTGCCCGACCACTTTTGCAAAAGGAAGCATTTGGCCAATTTTGCAAGGATATGCTCGGCCACTTTTGCAAGGATACACCCAATCACTTTTGCAAAGGGAAGCTCTCGACCATTTTGCAGGGATACGTTTGGCCACTTTTGCAAGGATACGCCAAATCACTTTTGCAAAGGGAAAAGTCTGGCCAAATTTTTTAGAAGGCACCATGGCCTTTGAAGAAAACACATCGGCCACCTTTTTGAGAAAGCACCTCAGCCACTAGTATTTCTCGGATAGGAATTCCGCCATTAGGAATTCTCCAACTGCTAGGAATCCCGCCGCTAGGAATTCTTCGGCCGCTAGGAATTCCTCCTTGGCAGATTGGGTGAATTTTGACCACCCCCAAACAATTTCCTAATACAAAACTAATTTAATTAAAGAATGTCTATAAATATATCCCTTAAGTTGTGCTATTTAAATATATGTCAAGTATCACAATTCACAAGCAAGCAAGTGTAAAAACCATAATTTAATACTTTAGGGAAGGAACGCTAAAAACAAATTCCAAGGCGGGGTGGAGAAGTTTGAAGAAGAGTTAGAAATCGGTAAACTTGGGCTACAGGAGCGACTGGATGAGGAGGAATGGAAGAAGATGAAGGATCGCCCTTGCCCATCTATTAAGCATAGGGAGGAGGAGGAGGACCAAAAGTTTTACTCACCGCTCGATGCTTTTATCTCACGGCATATGGAGAAACGGAAGAAGCATATGGAATAGCATAAGGGGCCTATGCTAGGAGATGATATGAAGGAGGAGAAGGAGCAGAAGAGTAAAGAAGCTTTTCATGGCGGATCCAATTGGGGATCGTTGGATCCCCTTGTCCCGCATATTAAGGGTAAAGAAGTGGATATTGATCATGAAGACGAGAGATTTTACGTCGAACCCAATTGGTCGTTGGAGGAGTTGGAGGAGGAGGAGCTAATGGATGCAGAGGATTTGGAGGCAGAGGAGGAGCATGAGCTTAACGCTTTTTATGGCAAATCCGATTTGATTTCGTTGGGGCAGTTGGTGATTAAAGACCAATTGCATGCTCCTCCATCGCCACATGGGATGAGCACTCCAAAAATCCTGTATTTATGTTTTGGCGAATATATGGCTGGTAATCAGGTTGTGTACTCTATTTAAGCACTACACTTGCATTTTTTTCCCTCCAGTCCAGACCTTAAAGGCCAAAGAACTGACATATATACGGGGTGAAGGGCTTCCCCTCATTATGGGTCACAGTCTTTTCGGATCCAACATTGTTTTTCTCGGCGTCCTTAAAAGGAGATTCGACTGTCGCGGCGGTGATTTCACAACATATCCACATAAAGACATTTATACTTTTGACACTAAACATCCATACACCTGCCAAGTCATCAAAAACAGTTCCCTCCAACAAGGGAAGTCTCGTCCGCTTTAGGTGAAGTACTACGACAAGTTGTATGTGCTCTCAATTTTAATGTTAAGGTTTTGTGATTGTAGACATTTTAGTCTGCTTTTGAGATCTTCGACCTAAAATAGGGCAAGTGGGCGACTCTGCCTACCCCTTCACCTAGCTCTCGTTTTCTCTCTCATGTAGTTCTAGGCTCATATATTTTTGTCAGTGCTTCATTTGGGCGTGTATTATGCTTTGACATGGCTAACCCTAGCCAAAAATGGAGAGAGCACAATTTTACCAACTGCTCTGCATTGCCCCAGGAATGTATTCGCGAAACTTTAACTGTAGAATATGGGGATGGAGATTGGGGGATTTTGAGTAGTAGGCCAGATTTAGATGTTGACGAGTACAATAATCATCCTCATTATTGTCATTATGAATGGAAGAGTACTTTTATAACTGCCCATTTGATGTCCAATGACTACACATTACTAACACCTTTTGAACCTGATCTAAAGATTCCACATAGTTACTTAACCCCTGGAGATAAACCTTTACCTGTGCGTGGTTTAGAGTATAAATTGGTTCATCTACAAAGTCAAGAAATCTGCCTTATTATATCCATAGATAGAGGGGACGAGTTCGAGGACAAGGAGATGGAGAGGATGCAGACTTATGTCATGATTTTCGAATTTGAAACTGTCAAGCAAACACACCTTAGCCTTCAAAATCTTGCATCTTGCTTTCATGATTACAAACAACCGGTCATCTGAATCTAGGACCAATAAAGTAGGCCTGGAGGGTGCCTTTTTTCTGTAAGTTCCACGAACTGATTACTTATTTCAGTCATGATTGAAAACTTCACCAGATAGTTGCATTTTTATGGATTTTCACTGTATATGCATTATATATATGTATGATGATACAGTCATGTGGTCTTAGTATTTATCTTTTCTCCAAGAGAAGTGAATCTAGAATCTTAATTTTGTTGCATAAATGTATATGTTTATCTCCTAAAGATGATAAGTCCACAACATATGCATTATTGTTAAGCTTTTGCAGGATTTTATAGGGACCATACTTGCGAGGTTTGAGCTTACTGTAAGCACCCACGGTAAATCTCTCCTTCCGCAAAAACACCATGACAGCATCACCGACCTGGAACACCTTGGAACGCCTATGCTTGTCTGCCGCAGCCTTGTACTTTGCATTAGTTTGCTCTAAGCGCTCTCAAACTTCATCTTTAACGGCTTGAACTTTCTCCGCCATATGTTCAACAGCGACAATCACACCATGACCTCTAGGAAGCTTCACGAGATCCACCACATGCTTTGAAACAATAATATAAACCAAAGAAAATGGGGATTTACCGGTTGCACTGTGTATGACACTGTTGTAAGCAAATTCAATCTGTGGAAGGGCTAAGTTCCATTGTTTTGGTTTATCACTACAAATACTGTGAACCATGTTGCCTAAAGTTAGATTGGTAACCTCAGTTTGTCCATCTGACTGTGGATGTGCGGTACTACTACAATTCAAGGAAGTGCCAAACAGTTTCCATAAGGTGATCCAGAAGTGGCTAAGGAACTTTGAGTCGCGATCAGAAGTAATGGACTTAGGCACCCCATGAAGGCACACAATTTCACGAAAAAAAAAGTTGAGCAACATAGATAGCATCGGAGGTTTTCCAGATGCGATAAAGTGGGTCATCTTTGAGTACCATCACAAAAACAGAATCAACATCGCGCTGGGTGCGGGGCAGTCCCAACACAAAATCCACAGAAAGGTCGTGCTAGATATTTTCGGGAACAGGTAGAGGCAAATAAAGGCCAGTGTTTTGAGACTAACCTTTGGAGGTTTGGCAAACATAACACTTGCGGACGATATTGCTAGCATCCTTCTTAAGTTGTGGCAATAGTAGCATGCAACAAGACTTGCAATCGTTTTGTCACGACCAAAATGTCCACTCAATCCGCCTCCATGCAAATCTGGAATGAGTTTTTCACGCAAGGAACATCGGGGAATGCACAAAGCGTTGCCACAAAATAGGAAGCCATCGGCAGCATGGAAATCTGAAACATGTTGGTTCCGAAGACAATTGGCCCAAATCTCCTTGAAGTTTGTATCGTCTTCGTATAATTCTGTCAGAAACTTAAACCCAACAATTTCTTGGTTAAGTATCACCAAAATCATTTCTATCTCAAATGAATGTGCTTTTGCATCTTCTTTCTTCAAACTACGACAAAACATAGCTTAACATCCACAATTAAAGGTTTAGACGCAACAAACACATGAATAAACCAGGAACGCATATAATTCCAAGCAAAAAAAAGTATTTAAAAAAAAGGGTAATTTAAATGTACTTGCATGCATTTTCAGACTACTTCAAAAATTGAGTTTTTCACTCCAAACACCAAAGAAAAACACTCAAACCTCTCCGAGCAATTTCTTAGCATAGCAATCTAACACGTACGTGTAAGTGAAACCATAAGTGTTGATGCTTATTTCAGCTTACGACTTCCCCGTTTGGTTTATGGGAAAGGAAATTTGGGGATGGGAAATCAATTGCTTTCCCATGTTTGGTAAGTCAAGCATGGGAAATCGTTGCCTGACACTTGGGAAAGGAAATTTGGGGATGGGAAATCAATTGATTTCCCATGTTTGGTAAGTTTGGCATGCTGCTTATGGTGATAGACATCATTTTGATTGAATTGGTGCTGTTTTTATTTATTTATAACTTGAGTATTTTCGCATGTTGCACATCTTAGTTTGTTAGAATATCAACAAGACATAATCACCCGTTTCAATTTCTGTTGCATCACAACAGCAAAAATTAGTATCAATTGCTTACTCGTATTCAAAGCACATACAATAGGATATCAAAAGTAGAATAGAACAAAAATAAAATTTAGAAAATTAAAGTACTCGAGGACTGCTAGCTACAAGCCTAATTACAAAAATAAACCAAATTTATACACCTAATTATCCTAGTAGTCAAGTTCTCCATATATGTATACACAGCACAGATATAGCTTCACCATCACCAAATAAATCTTAAGCTTCATTTCTGCATCTATTCCACTTTTACGACTGCCACCAAACTCCTCGTCACATAATTAATCCACCACGCTCCCCCCCTCACCATGCCTCTGAGCTTTTTTTTGAAAATGGTGAGGGCTTTGTGCAATGCTCCGCTAGGATCTGACTTTTCTAATCCTAGTTCAAACCTGAATTATCAATAAATAAATAAAAACTAGATTCCTCTTTTAGAAATAAAAAATAAAACTGAAAAACAAAAGGGAATGGATTATTACAATAGGAAAAAAATTTCAATTATAATAGGACTAGATAAATGGGTAAGTAACCAAAATCCTAACATAGTAAGGTAATTTATATTTATTTTCTATTTTAAATCTTTAGATTTATTTCCTATTTTAAATCTTTAGATTTATTTCCTATTTTATTTAGAGTTGTACTTCTTTATAAATACCTCAAGTTAGGGCAAATATATTTCGTATGCCCAACTTGACAAGCGAGTCATAGAACACCATACTTGACATTGACCAATAGAACAACTGTAGAGAATGCCTTGTCATAAACCACGAGTGAAACAACTGACAAACCCTAACAAATAGGGCACATAGAAGACCACATAAAAGCATAACACAGAAACCCTGTGATCACGTTAGTAGGTAAGGCAGTACACAGAAATCCTGTGAGCACGACAGTACATAAGGCAGAACACAGAAACCATATGAGTACGGCAGTAGGTAAGGCATAAACATATTCAACAAACTAGGTTCCATAGTGCGCATTATCTAACTTTTCACGGTAGCATCATCTTTTTTCCACTTTCCAAATTATGGATTTTTGGAATCTAGGGCATTAGAGTCACAAGTTAGGTAACCCAATTTTCCGTGTGAAGTAACATAGAGTTTGATCATTAAATCCCAAATCACACAGTTAGATCCATTCAATTTGAATCCCAAGAGTAGGTTGGTGGACGATTCAGTATGAACCATCACAATAGGGGTAGGAGAAGCAGTAGATGAAGTAGAATCAGAAGCAAGTGAAGAAATAAAGGCATCAACATTTGGCATGGTGATGGATGGCGGGGTGGCGGTAGCAGATGCAATAGCAAGGTAGGTGACGGCGACAATAACAAGGTATCGTTGGAAAAAAAATCGTAGAAGACCCTGACCCTCAAATAGAAAGGTATGTTGATGAGAATCAAAACCCCACATATAAGAATTTGCAAAGCCATCGTCTCATAAACTTGTGCAATGCCCTTTGATCCAGTAATTACTTCTTTTACAAACTGAGCAAAGCAGTACAAATTGAGCAATACAACTGCTGCCAATATGGTAAACATTGGTAGAGGCTCCAAATTCCGTAATCTCTCCTTTCTCGTATCGTTGCGATACGTCTTCATCAGCCACCTTGGCTGTTATAACAAATGCTGAATCAGAGGGAGTATAAAATGGTGTCAATGAAGGCAAACAGGTAGCTTGTTCTCTTCTAAAGCCACATTCGTTGGTTATTCCAGCCCAAGATTGTGCCTCCAGACCACAGAAAAACTCCACAAAGCTCCAAGTGTACTTGCCAATGATAACATATGCAAATGGTATGAACCATGGACTTGAGATCTAAATTCACAAAGAAGAAACCTATTAGACATTGTGAAATATACTATTTGGGAGGCCACAGTACTATAGACCACATCTTAATAGAGGCGAGACTCACTTATATCAGTAGCTCGGTCTCATATAAATTAGTAATGTGACATATATTATGACATCTCTAAACTAATTAGAACTGAGACAGAGGAACAATAAGGTTAATTGGTACATTATTCTCGGTTGATAATACAAGTTTTATAACATTTATAGTGTGAAATATAAGTTTTATGCATGTTCCTTGTGGGGTTGTAATGATTATGGTCACTCCTTGGTAAAATAGAGTAAATTATATATGCCCAAGTTGAATCAATCGATGGAGAAAGTCAAATTTGAGAAGATTTCTTACTCCCTCCAATCTAGGATCCTTAATTATTTATCAAGAGCTAGCATACTAATAATATTCTTTTTATTTAAAACAATATGATTATTAATTATATGCTCCCTTGGGTTACAGAAAACAAGACAATGTCATGCACATGCTATATAATTAAGGGATATTAATATCCCATTAGTTCAATAAAATGATACGTACTGTTAATTAATCTTTAATCTTTTACTTGCTAGCATCGATATTGAGAAGCTCCCCCATAACTTACGAGGGCTTGTCGAGAGCATGCAATTAATTACCTGTTTTTAAATATAATATGCTTAATTAAAATAACTTAATTTATTAGAGGCATGAATGAAGTGCACCAATATTTGCTATTTCGTGCCTTTTCTTTTGGAAACACAAGATGATCAACTGCGCCCATGTTTTGTCATGGTCCATACTCTCCCTGCCCTATACCATTAGGATTTTGTATATATCGCTGGCCTATAGCCATGTTATTTGACACCAATAGCGGGAAGTACATCCATGTATATGGTGATTGTCTTCTAGATTGGCTGTAAATCAAAAGTTGCTGGCACCGTGAAGACCTACATATGATTAAACATTAGTTAGACAACCACTATCCCCATAAATCTCCTTCAGGTGCAACAACTCTATCACGAGAAATATGTGAAAATGTGCGGGAGATGGGGTTTCGAACCTTGGACCTACTGGAACTAGAACTTTGATACCAAGTTAGACAACTTCATAAGCTTAAAAAGTTTAAACTACCAAAGAATGGGAAACAATAAATATCAAATCAACATACATAAGCTTCATAGGATAGTTTGTTTAGTTCACTGGTTTTCTAAGAATATAAGAATGTCAATATTATTGTTTTGAAAGCATAAAAGGTGCTGACATTAATTACCAAATTGAGGTGGTTTAATAGCATTTCGAGAACAATCAAAACATATATAATATCTGACCGCCATCAATATCTATATATCATCCATATACAACTATGTGCGTGCCACTTCATGTAGTTTTAGAGAGTACTTTCTAGCTTCATATGTGTAGGCATGCATTTACATATGGCTTTTTACATCTGCATGCGGATCCCTAGAAGCACAAGTAGCAACCATTCGTTTTAGTACTTAATTCATTTTTTCAGATCATATAGAAAAAATAGGGTGGAAATGAGGGAGAAAGCATAGAGAAGGAAGGATATTATACGAATCAGGATTACATTGTCAAGGAAGCTACAAACTTAGCTAAACAACCCCGATTTACATTTTCGTTGAATTAATACATAAGAGTGATGTTATTTGTACCATATTTATTGACCACATTGTTGTTGATCTCACTTCTTTAATACAGAGGAGTCTCACATACATTAGTGGATCCCACCTTTTTTAGAGGGGTGGTCATTAAAATGATCAATATAAATGAGGTGCAAATAGTATTATTAAGTCGTCTTATTTAAGGATGACAATGTAATCCATGGAATTCACTATTGAATCATAAGTTTCATGCTATTATTATTAGAGTTCAATACAAATATTTTCCGGGTCATGGAAAGGAAAAATGTTGTTGAATCTAATTCTCTCAATAAGAGCACTTTAGTTTAATGGACAATACTTCTCCAGCGGGATTTGGTGAATCTATTCATCCATTGCAAGCACAAGTACTTGTTTTCAAAACAATCCTAAGTTTTCCTTACCCTACTCTATGCCAGCCCTAACCCTAGTGGGATTTATGCAAGAAAACAAGGGTTTCCCCAACATATACTTTGCCTTTTCAAGTGCTTCATTTCGAGGCGACACGAGCACTTTCCCGGCGTTTCCTCCCAACTTCTGGAAACTCTCAATACACTTTCTATGGATCCTCGTGACTTTCTTTGCCCAAAAATGACCCCATTTACTTGTTCATTTTCACCACTATGCCCTGCCTTCTTCCAACGCCGTAGCTATAGTTCCATTTCTGCGAACCAAGTCGAGCATGCTTGGATTTCATCATCACTGCCATCCACAATCCAAAGAAATAGTTTTTTTCTGAGTAATTGATAGATCCCACAGTATATATATATATACATATCCACCTCTTTTATATGCCCCTATGAATCTAGATGTAATATTGTAATGCATGCACCTGCTATTCAAATCAAAGTTGTCTTAACATTTTGTTAAAACACATGTACTTGCGCAGAAACCAAATAGATTAGATTCATGATCGTCTAGGGTTATCTGCTTGCGTGCACATGGAGATTGTGTTCAAGCACAAAACCATCTGGAAATCGAAGTTTGGACCTTAACCTAGGAAAAAAGTTTGGAGCCGCACCTTCTCATTGATTACTTAATTTCAAATCCAAAGTCATTAATTTTAGAAGACTTGTTTTTGGGGAAACAATTAATTGTTGAAATTGGGTTGTTAATTACTCTCTGTCTCTCATGCATGAACCTAGTTAAGCCTTTTTTCTTTTTAATTTTTTTCTCTCAAACTAACTAATTATTACTTAATTAGGTGAACTTAACTCCGTGATAAAGAAAAATTATCATGGACTATATAATTTGTATATTCTCTCTAGTATGGCATATAGTACTATAGATATAATTTAAGAAGTTACCAGTTTCGGTCTCCGATTCCAACAAGAAAAAAAAGGTTTATACAAGGCTAGAAAGGCTAAGAACCACGAAGAGATGCCCAAACTAGTTTCCTCCTCTTGTGTGTCACATCCCGGATCGGCTCCGCCGTAGCACGATATTGTCCGCTTTGGGCCCCCCATCTCTGGCCCTCACGGTTTTGTTTCTGAGAGCTCACGACCAACTTCCCAGTGGGTCACCCATCCTGGGATTGCTCTGGCCCCCAACTCGCTTAACTTCGGAGTTCCTATGACTCCGAAGCCAGTGAGCTCCCAAAAGGCCTCGTGCTAGATGGATGCAGGTGTGTACATATAAGGCACATCACCCCCTCTCCGTTGGTCGATGTGGGATCTTACATTGTGGATGCAACAATGTCTTATATGAACTCATTAAGTATTTGTCACGCTTTCGGACTGAGGCATAGGGATTAGATTACCTTGGGAAGGAATTATGTTCTAAGATCAAAACGAAATAGGCTTGAATTAAAGGAGTGAGAGTGACATAGAATTTTGATGATTAGTCTTCGCAAATTTCAAGTATGAAATTCAAGGACGATTGATGTGAGTGTTAGGAATTCTTTTTATTTTAGTTTTGGTAAGGATTTTAATTCACGTGATATAGTTCTTTATTTATTTTTCATTACAACTAGTCTAAATTAAATTAAATTAATATAATATATGAAGAGGGGGATTCGAACTTAAGTGCAAAGAGGCCAACTCAATGCCCTAACTAACTGTCATATATATGAAACTAATATCTTGCGACAGATTTAGTTACGTTCATACATCGTCGGACTCTTATCATCTTGCAGGTTACTTTACAAAATTGAACTAATATTTGAAAAACAATCGTTTGTGCTCCAACATATCATGTTCATGAACCTTGTAGAGTTACAACCAAAATTTGAAAAAGCTCCATAGAAGCGTAAGGAGAAGAAATAAATGAAAAGAAGAAACGATAAAGGTTTCAACTTTGTATTCGCATAGGAATCAATGTGGTATTATTAGCTCTATTGGCTAAAACAGATGCAGCCTCTTAAATGCAAATTAAGCATCGGAGGGCAGTATAGTAAAAACAGAAGAGGAGATAGATATCGTGGTCATACTATGGTCAAAGTTCCTTGTGTTTTTTGTGTATCTTTGTGCAAGCATGCAAACGGGATAATTGGTTCGCCTGGCTGCCACTAAAAGTTCAAACCCACAGGGCTCCCAATCCCATCAAAACAGCTGACACGTGGCACTCTAATTTGGCCGCAGAACTTGAAACGCCCTTTCAAGACTAAGTTTTCCACCACCTTCTCTCTCTCTCTCTCTCTCATATTAACCCTTTCACTCCACATTATTCAAGAAGAAAACACACGCTCAGATAAAAAAGAGAGAGAGAGAGAGAGAGATCCTGTAGATTTCTTGAATTTACATTCTGTAATGTAGTAAGTTACATTTTTTTCTCATTTTGTTTCAGCTTGGTTCTTATAAACTCTGCTTTTGTGGGAATATTTGGTGTTTATTTTGCTGATACATTTTTGTTTTGCAGTTTTTGGTTCAAGGGTTTTCTGCTTTTTTTTTTTTAAAAAAAGTTGAAAGAGGTTGAAGAAAGCGATAGACGTGGGTTGCTGCCCCCTTATTGTGGCGCACTTCAGTCAAATAGGATTATATTTATGTACAAGAATATGGCGGGAACCGTGTCATCAACAATGGCAGGTGATTTTATTTTATTTTATATATTTATTTGGTAACTTTTTTTTCTTTTCTTTTGGTTAGAATAATTTGGGGCTAAAAGATGCTTACTTTTGGTACCAGTAAATGTGTAAAGTCTGAGTTCTGAAAACTCTCTGAACATGCAGTGGATCAGCTGGGAAAAGACGACCATTGATTCAACTGATTAGAAAACCAACTGTCTACTTGAATCATATAAAAATTGAAATAATCCGAAGTTTTGAAAAGGTATAAATTCTTCGCAGCAGATTTGCTCCTCTCTCTCTCTCTCTCTCTCTCTCTGTCTCTGATATAATAATAACATTTTGTTAATGATAATATAATATCTATCTGTAATGAATACACCACTATGTGGTGTTAAATTCTTATACAAGTATCTGTCTTGTGCATATGCATGTATATGTGCACATGCATTGAACAGATCTTCCTTTAAGATGAGGACACAAATTAAGTGATGTATGTTTGTTTGCTTTTCAGTGTTGTCTCATTTATGAACATTGTCAGTCGTTGATGTATGCAGTTTAATGTGAAATCATATATCAACACTTTGACGTTCACTTGTCGACAAAAGTGATTTAGTATCAGTAATATACATTTATATATGAGAAATTGGAGTAAGAGAAAGAGGAAGACAGGCTAGCTCTTATCTCCTACCAGAATGTTTTGGTCAGTAGGGATCATGTATAGTGACAGTGATAGTTTGATGATCATAGTGGAGGCCAATTAATTTGTGGTTAGTCTTCTAATTGGATGAAAAATCTAGAACATTTTTTATAACCTGGGCGCCTAACTGGATTGCACAACACAATACAAGCATTTCTTTCTAACTGTGGACAGGACATGAGCAGAAGATATTAAATTAATAAATATCTGCTTCCACCTTTTGACGGGTGCGCAAACCAATTTGGTGGTCAACAGAATTCTTTGGGGAAACCAAGCAAAGCTTAGCTAAATCCTTCAATCTTTTTTATTCATACATATATATATATATAATTTCCCAATATTTTAGTGGAAACAGAGAGTTTGGGGTGATTTTTGAACAGTCGAGTGATCCTTACTCTTTAGCCAGTCCTTTTTAATATTAAATATGTCGGATTTTTTGGGTTAAATATTGCATGTCCGTACACTCACATCTTTAACACATGCAGGACTCGGGGATCCACAAAAAAAAAATTTGGGATTCTTTGGTAGTAAGAGAGTAGCCAATTTTTGGCAAGATCTTCTTCTCTTCTCTGATTTATTATGGGAATTTGATCGTCTGCTTCTTCATCATCTCTCTGATTGATAAAATCTCAGTAAACTAATTTATCCTTATCTTTTTATGTATGAGCGAGAAAGAGAGAGGGAGAGAGAGAGAGAGAGCGAGTGAGGTCTGTTAGGTGTAGATAGATATATAAATATAGTTGTTTAACTTTACGTAGAGTGTCGATTTTGAGAGTGGAAGATGATTTGCAGAGTGTGGGAATGCTGGGCTTTCGGGAGTCATTTGTTCCACTAAACGAGGTCGAGAGTTCCAATAAACCCAAGTGGGTAGAGATAGAAAAAATTAAGAGGGAGAGAGAGAGAGAGAGAGAGAGAGAGAGAGAGTAGGGTTGGCTTGGACTTCTCCCAGTTGGAATTGTGGGTTTTTGTCTCAGTACAAAGACTAAATTGGAGCTCTACTTGTAGTTTAGTATGACACTCGTGTCCCTTTAATCTAGTTTATGGTGATATGATTTAACATTATTTTTATATAATTATTGTGGTAATACTTGATTCTGAAGTGTTGGAATGTGGTGTTGAGAGTCAGAGTCAAGAATCAGACCATCCTAAAATGACCACTGCCAAAGGGGTGACAAACAACAACAGCTATATAGCTCATTCTTTAATTAATTTGTTTGCCTTTGTTTTGACACATAGACTAAGACTACACCTACCTAGCTATACCTTATACTAATTTATATAAGTATACCTTGTATCATTCTCAAGATTTTTCTCTTTTCAGCCTCTCTTCTCTTCTCTTCTCTTCTCTTCTCTTCTGTTGTCTTTTCTCTCATCTTCCCAAAACTACATTCTTCTCTGCACAAATGAAAATCTAGAGAGAAGGATAGAAGAGATAGAGTTGCACTACTTGGCTTCTGTTCCAAACCCTAGCTTTATAGCCCCCTAGGTAAACATTTATACTAATGTTTTCCTCTCTACTGGCCTTTTGCTATTTGTTGAATATATTTGTCTTAACATTTCTGATATGTATGTGCAGGAGAGGTTTTTGATTCTTTAGAGAAGAGATTGATCATAGAAAATGGGTTCCATGAATTCAAACAACTGGCTTTCCTTTCCTCTTTCTCCTACTCATTCTTCTTTGCCATCACAGCTCCATCCTTCTCACTCTCACCAATTCTCTCTAGGGTTAGTCAATGATTCTATGGACAACCCTTTCCAAAACCAAGGTAATAAAAACCCTCCTCTTCCATTTCACTTTCACTTATTATTTTTGGGTTCTTTTTTTCCCTTTTCCTTCTCTCTATATGTATCTCCTTCTCACTCAGTCTTTTTGTACATAAACCTTGTAAATTTACAGAATGGAATTTGATTAACACCCAAGGGAGCAATGAAGTTCCAAAGGTGGCTGATTTTCTCGGGGTGAGCAAATCCGAAAACCAGTCAGATCTTGTAGCCTTCAATGATATTCAGGCCAACGATTCGGTCTCCGATTACTTATTTCCCAACAACAGCATAGTCCCGGTACAAGACACAGTTGTAGCCAATTCTAGCAGCTATGATTTCCAAGAAAAATCCAACAGCCTTCAATCGTTGACTCTCTCAATGGGAAGTGGCAAGGGCTCTTCAGCATGTGAAACCAGCACGGACAATACCAGCATTGCGACCGTGGAAGCTCCCCCAAGAAGGACTTTGGATACATTCGGACAAAGAACATCTATTTATCGCGGCGTAACAAGGTGTGCCTAATTTCATACTAGCTAGCTCTCCTTCCAATTTTATTCCAACTTTGTCATTTTAATTCTAAAACATTTAAAACTTAATGTTTATTTCATTTTGAATAAGTGCAGGCATAGATGGACAGGAAGGTATGAAGCTCATCTTTGGGATAATAGTTGCAGAAGGGAGGGACAATCGAGGAAGGGCCGCCAAGGTATGCCCTATTCTTCTACCAGCTAACTAAGCTAGGGTTTCTTTTTTGCTTTGTACAGTTTTCTTTTTCCCTTAATGAGTTCATTAATGTCACTGATCATTACCTTCATCTCGTTTCATGGTCATCTTTGTTTCCTACGTGGTCTTTGCAGTCTACTTGGGTGAGTACCCAATTCTCACAAGCTATATTTCTTTATTTGCTTCAGTCTAAAGTTAATGATTTTGAAATTTTTTTTTGGATATGAAGCAAATTATTCTTTATCCTTTTGGGAAATTTTCGCTTATTTCGTGTAGGTGGGTATGATAAAGAAGAGAAAGCAGCTAGGGCTTATGACTTGGCTGCACTGAAGTACTGGGGAACTTCTACTACAACCAATTTTCCAGTGAGTTTATGCCGAAAAGCAAATCAATGAAAAATGTGACAAGAATAAAATTAAAGAAAAGAATAAGCAAATGCAATGTTAATGTATATCATGTATGGCTTTTCAAGTGTTGTGCCTGTTGCAGATCAGTAACTATGAGAAGGAGGTGGAGGAGATGAAGAACATGACAAGACAAGAATTTGTGGCAGCCATTAGAAGGTAGTAAGTAAATGAGATAGATCCCTTGAGCAAAATTTTCAGAGAATCTTTGTTCGTTATTTATTTATTTATATAATCCGTCTTAACTTTGCTTTTCACTTAATTAAATTTTCAGGAAAAGTAGTGGCTTTTCTAGGGGAGCATCCATGTATCGTGGAGTTACAAGGTACAAAAAAAACTAGCTATAGCTAGCTAGGCATGCTTTGTCCCTTTGTCTCTCTCGTTGTCTCTCTTTCTCTCTCATAGTACAAAACAAAATCTTTGTTCAGGCATCATCAACATGGACGATGGCAAGCAAGGATTGGCAGAGTTGCCGGAAACAAGGATCTTTACTTGGGAACTTTCAGTAAGTCACTTAAATTACACCATGCACCCATTGCAATTAATGCGTTCTATTTTCCACAACCAAACATACAAACCTAACAATACTTGTAGAGAGAAAAAAAAAACATTCTGAACAAAACTATGTAGGATTCATGTAAAACCTACTTATATAAGTGAGTATTAAGTTTGTGATAAGCACGGTACATGTGGTCAGTAAACATGAAACATTACTTGATACGTAGGTACTGAGGAGGAGGCAGCTGAAGCTTATGACATAGCAGCAATAAAATTCCGAGGCCTAAATGCCGTGACCAACTTCGACATGAGCCGGTACGACGTGAAGAGCATTTTGGAGAGCAACACCCTCCCAATAGGAGGAGGAGCAGCCAAACGTCTCAAAGAGGCTCAAGCCCTGGAATCTTCTAGAAAACGCGAAGAGATGATAGCTCTTGGTTCCACCTTTCAATATGCAGCTGCCGGAGCCACCAGCTCATCCACCTCAGCCGGTCGGAATTTGCAAGCATACTCATTGATGCAGCAGCAGTCAACCTTTGACCAAGCTGTTCAGCAACCATCTCAGCCCTTACTTACTCTACAAAACCATGATATTTCTCAGTACACCCACCACCATGACCCTTCTTCATACCAAAATTACATCCAGACCCAGCTGCAGCTGCACCAGGCCCAGCAGCAATACCAGCCAACCCAGAACCCTCACCACCAGTTCTACAACAGCTATGGGCTTCAGAGCACACACCCAGCTTTGCTTCAAGGTCTCATGGACATGGGCTCTGCTTCTGGGGTTATGGATCACAACAATGGCAGCTCCAGTGGGAGCTATAGTGCAGGAGGGTATTTAGGTAATAATGGAATTGGGTTGGCTTCAAATTCATCAGCAAGCAATGCAGTGGGGTCTGCTGAAGAACTTGCACTTGTGAAGGTTGATTATGATATGCCTAATGGTGGAGGAGGGTATGGGTATTTTTACAATGTGGAATGACTCGGAGACATTTTGTTTAGGGGAATTGGTAATTTTGTGATATGGAGGAGGGGAGATTAGTAATTTACTACCCCTTTTTTTATATTTTTGTTCTAGTATTTTCTTTTCTTTTTTGGGTTGAGAACTGACCATAAATTAATCCAATTGTGGGGTAAAGATTAGTAGGATCAGTAGTATATGCGAGCAAGTGGAAGTTGGAACCCTAAATTTTGTGTGCAGAAGAAGACCTAGCTATTGCACAACTGCTGATGTAATTCTACTTTTATTTACTGTATGGACTTATTGCTTTTACTACCAAATCACAAAATGCCATTATAGTAATTCGAAACAACTTTGTGTTTATGTTTTTGTATTAGTAAGTTATTTTTTTTATTTTTTTTTAAAAGGCTTGATAGGGTCCGGCCCGCTGGGAGTCCGAGATGACTGACCCGACCCACTTTAGACTCCTTCCCACACTCAATCACACCAAATTATTATTTAACCCTAGCATGCTTACTTACTAACCCCTCTCCCCTCCTCCATCATCCATCTTCTCCCATAGATGAACTTGTCGTTAATTCCAGTCTAATTGAGGTTGGTAGTTTTTCCTTTTTTGAATTTTTTTGGAAGTTACAGTTTTTTATAAACTTTTTGCTGATCGAAGTCATTAGAAAATCTGGTTGATATCAGTACACTCTGAGTTTTAATTTCCATTCTTCTTTCTGTTTCATGTTTCTGTCCGTTCTTCTTAAATTTGGGAAAAACAGTTGGAAGCTTTTTTGTTTAATCAATATGGAGTCCCTTAGCAGAGATTGTTTTATGATGGCATGGGTGGTTGGTTTGTAGTTTATTTGTATTGCAAGTAATGGGTTGGACCAAAATTTTGATTTGGATGAGTTTATCTATACAACATTAGAAAAAAAAAAATGGAAGAAGAGAGAAATTATGATCCCTTAGCTTTGAGTTAAACATTGTAGAATATAGTATAGAGGTTAGGACAAAGGTCTGTGACTAGCATTGGCTAAGCTTAGATTATACTGCTAATAACAGTACTAATTTATTTCCTTTTTGTCAAATTATCTCTGTATTTGAGGCTTTGAGTAGTGGTTAGCTGTTCATGTCTTTGAGTGAGGCTTCTGATACATATATTTTGGTTGATCTTTTCATTGTTGAAATCGCAGTCACCGGCTTTCAACATGAGATCAACATCATCTCCACCTCAATCACAAACCAAACCTACTATTTCCATGAAGGAGAAGCAAGAAGAAGAAGAAGAAGAAGATAGGATCAGCCAGTTGCCAGATGACATTCTTGATCACATCCTATGCTTCCTTCCTTCAAAGGCAGCCGCTAAAACAACCATTTTGTCTTCAAGATGGAAGCATCTGTTTTGGTCTACAGTTGCTAGGCTCAACATCAACATGCACAAAGAGTCCACCAAGCACAATGTGGAGCCAGCCATTCGATTATTTGAGGCTCTTTTCAATTGCAAGACACTTATTTCTGCTGATATTACCACCAACTTTTTCCATCTCCCAGAGATTATTTGTGTGCCCAAGTTGCAGTTTCTCCACTTAGAAGTCACAGCAAACATTGGCTCTCTAATGAAGGGTTTCAATAGGATTGTGGAGATGCAGCGCCACGGTTGCCCGACATTCGAAGGCTTCATCCCCATCCTCTCTGCAAACAATCACCTGGTATTGTGCAACACCAAAACACCAAGAGGGGAATATTTTTTGGAGATTGAAACCGTTGGGTCGCTTGGGGAGTTAGGATGTGCTGCTAAGAAGAGGAAAGAAGCTGCCTATGTATATGCTGATCGTAATTATAATATGGTGGCATATAGTGGTTAGTTTAGTAACTAGCTTGCTTATATTGGATTTGAATATGCATCATATTACAAATAACTAGCTTACTTCAAACACTCAAATTGGATTTGAATATATATATATCATAATATGATGACACAAATCAAGTGTTCATAATACTAACATGTTGCCCTTTCATCCGAGAGAGAGAGAGAGAGAGAGAGAGAGAGAGAGAGAGAGAGAGAGAGAAATACAAACAAATTTTCAAGTTTGGAAATAATTACAGTGCAAAAAGAGGTCTCTTCTGGTTTTACTTAGATCTTAAATTTTTTTAAGAATAAAAAGAAAAATTAAACTTAAATGAGCAACCCTCAAACCTCCAAACCATGTCCGTTTTGGATTAGTGCCAAAAAGATGAGTGAAGGATCTATTTGAATGAGACATAGACAAGAATATAAACATTTTACAAATTGTGAAAGTCAATAGATGAACACAAAAATATAGAGAAAGAATTAAATTTGAATATAACAAGATCGAACCAAGCAATGTGGGGAAAGGAAAATCGAACCTATGACTTAGGATGCATGGGTAAATACGCTGTTAATCATTTGAGCAACAAACCCTTGTCAATTAATGAGTTTTTTTTTTTCGTCTGAAATAATATTATTTGTTAACTAATGGTGAGTAGAATTGGGCCTCAAGCAAACCTTATTGCTCCAATTGGATAAGGCCTTCATTTGGGTCAACTTTTTCTAGCATTGGACCTCACATTTATTTATAAGAAGTTTATAGAAACCAGTTAAAAATAATAAATAAATAAATAAATAAACCATCATCTAAAATATTAATAAAGGGTTAATTATTCAAATGGTCCCCAAATTTGTACGCGATTTACATTTTGGGGCCTGAATTAAATTTTTCATTCAAATGGTCCATCAACTCTATATTAATTACTCAAATGGTCCCACCGTTACATTCTGTCAATGTTGCTGTTAAATATGAGGGCAAATTGGTCATTTCGTACGTTAAAAATAAATAAATACTGAAAAATCAAATAAAAACTCTCTCTCTCTCTCTTCCCCCATGGCCACCACCCTCAGGCTCCAACCCCCAAACCCATCCCATAACCACTCTCCACCCAAATCCATCCAACAACCACCCTCCACCCCAGGCCCCATGAACCCAAAACCCCAGCTCCTCCCCACCCTCCACCCAAGCCAGCAACTACAGAAAAAGAAAAGAAAAAAATCTTCCACAAACCCCCTCCCAACGAACCCAGAACCCCAACTCAACAACCACCCAGACCCTCTCCCCCTCCCTCTTGATTTCCCTTTGTTGTTGAGAGACAACCACCCACCACCCTCCTCCCCATCCCATCACCCGCCAACCCCACCTCCCAAAATCACTGTCACTGTCAATTTCTCACCCTCCAAGTACAAGTACCGGGTCTTCGGCCAAGACGCAGAAATTGCTGCGAGGGTTTTGGGGATTTATGCCATCAATACCAAAGCCAACACTCCCACCACTCACTTCACCAAAAAGGCGAGCAATTTCTTCAGCAACCTTCACCTCCTCAGGAGCTTTTCTCTTCCTCTGCGTCTCTGCATCTCTTCAGCAACCTTCTCCATCCTCCTTCAGACCTTTGTTAGTATTATTTTGGACATTAATTGTTGGGCTGGATGGTTGAAGTCCATTGACAAACCATCTTTTACAAACGCAGCAATTGGAGAAGTCTGAGGAATGGGGGAGAAGAAATCGAAGGGAGGGGGTTTGGGTCTCATGATTTTTTTTCTCTTTTTCTTCAATTATTTTCTAATTTTGTATTTATTTTAACCCTATTTTATTTGTTAATTATGAAAAGTCGTATTTACCCTAAAATTTGGTTAAATCTAACAGAAAATTAGACGGTGGGACCATTTGAGTAATTAATATAGAGTTGATGGACCATTTGAATGAAAAATTTAATTCAGGCCCCAAAATGTAAATCGCGTACAAGTTTGGGGACCATTTGAGTAATTTACCCTATTAATAAAAATTAATAAAATTCTGTTGAAACTGGCGAATGCCAAATGCCATGACACAAGAAATGAAATCTATACAATTGAAGGAGAAGGTAATTCAGTGAAGCACAAGAAAAGCTCTGTCGCTCCTTAAATAATCTTTCCGTCTCTTACTTTGTGCAAGATTTTTGGGCTTTCATCAATTCACTGTTGAGGTAAGCTCTGCCAGATTTGTAAAATTCATCCTTTATTGCTTCTTTCTTTCAGTCGGATTTATCTTTTATTTTTTCTGTGATTTCTAATTGGATCGCAATTAGGGAATTGGAAGAAAAATATTGATGTGTTATTTTGGTCGTGTTTTTTATTAGTTGGGAATGGAATTGTGGTCCAGTTGCAATTTGCAGCTTACAATATGTGATTTTCCTTTTTCTTGTTTTCTTTTTTCTTTAAAGGCTTGTGATTCTGGAGGACCCATTGATGGTTTTTTGTAAAGTTAGCCCTTTTTTCTGGGTTTACACGTACCTCTGTGACTTCTATTTCTGGTTGTAGGTGGTGAAAAAATAGGTTGAGTTTATATGTTCTGTGAGACATGGTTTTCTGTGTCAATATCACAAAGTAGGTTGGGGAGTTTTAAGATTAGGATAAATGTTGTTTTTCAATCACTTTGGAGCTGAATCTTGTTTCTTGAGAAATTAAGCTTTTCTAAGACCATGGTTTGTGTTTGAAGTCTGCCTATTTTACTGTTTTTCGGTGGGAGTTTAAGATTAGGAGGAAAGATGGGTTTTTGCATGCAAAAACTTCATTTGTTTATTTGTAGTGAACAAAGGCAGCCTGTACTGCTCTTGTTTCCAGTAATAACTATCTGATTCTTTTAGTTTTTCAGCTTTACTATTGCATTGCTCCTGATGCCCAGGCAATACAAATCTGTAGTATAACTGCCTTCAGTATAACACACATATCCTGATTTCTCTATCGGACAATCAGAACTCTGTTACAGCCATCACTGCTGGTACTTCTTATTGTATTCTTCACATGCTACTCCTTTCAAGATCCTTAGCTTCTTATAAGTTTATAGAAGAAATGCAGCACCAACATTTGGCACGCCGCGTTGGTGCATATCAATGTAGTATTGCTACATATGATTATAGCTTTAGAGATGTGTATCAAGGAGGAGTACTAGATTGAGGAGAGAAAGCGTTGCACATTTCTAAAAGCATTAAAATCATCTACCATTCAAAATGTGAAGAAATGCATAACATATGTGAATATCTACTCTGAAAGTTGTAATATAAGTTTTAAACCTAAGTTGGGAGCCATAAATACTAATCAAATAGGTCCATCCAGTACTCAACACTAAATTTAACTTTCTGGTACTTGTAATTATATCTGTGATCTATCATTTGGATGTCTAGAGAAGTTTCTGATGTCGGATTCTTGTTCTTCTGTTACTGTAAATGATTGTGCATGAAGTACAAATAGGTTATTGTAGTTATTTTCGTTGATAGCTGCTTTTCTATGGGGCAATCAGACACACATATTACGAAGTAATTCAGTGTATATGTGGAAGAAACAGCGACCAAATTAAGAGTATTGTCATCGTGTAGTTTGTACTTACTTTTGAGTGGTGGTTCCCAACCAGATGATTGGCATCTTGTTTAGACTCCTGTGTGAAATGATCAGTACTGTTTATTGGTTGTGGTTTGAGCAGTGATAGTCCCTACCTACGGATATCATTTACCGTCCCAAACTGTCATTGATTACATCTTGTGAATAGTCAAATTGATTGCAGTCTTGAAATGGTTATGATAAGATCAACTAAATCCTTAGCTATGAGTTATCTCATAGTTTTCCCTCTTTTCATTTATGAGTTCCTTACAGGAATTGGAGAACCAACTTTACATTTCTGATTTGTAGTGTTTGTTTTGACAGACTAAAATTATCTTAATATGTGTTCTTACCGTTCAGAAATTAAACCAAATTATATGCTCTTACTCATTCTGCTGAGAACTAATATAATGTTCTGTTATCAGCATACGAGGTGACAAACAAAGTGATGGTGAAAGCATACACACAAGAGTACACATACAAGCACCCATGGGAGAGGGTGACTTCTGCATCATGGAAAAAATTTGCTGATCCTGAAAACAAACGCACTTTGTCACATATCCTTGAAGTTGACACTCTGAACCACAAGCTTGATCCTAGTACTGGAAAGCTTTACACCACACGTGCTATCACTGTCCATTCCCCAGGACCATGGTTTGTTCGCAAAATTGTTCGCCAGGATGTCTGCCACTGCGTTGAATCAACGGTTGTGGATGCGAAAGCACGATCAATGCAACTCACCACCAACAATATTAGCCTCGAAAAGTTTATAGAGGTGGAGGAGAAGATCAGGTATGATCCCCACCCAGAAAACCCAGATGGGTGGACAATCTGCCGACAGGAGACTAGTATCCGAATCAAACCATTATCAGCATTGGCATCAATGGCAGAAAAGGTTGAACAACGCTGCGCTGAGAGGTTTGTGCAGAATAGTGCCAAGGGTAGAGAGGTTATGGAGAGGATATGCAAGTATCTTGAAGCTGAATCTAAAGGGCTTGCTAGATCTTAGGGCATGTGAACTCTTTCAAAGTAGAAATAATAGAAGACTGAAAGAGTGTAGAACCTGGACTTTTAACCTTGAATCTCTTATTGGTTGAAATCTTGATACGGTAAAATGTACTGTAGGGAACATTAATTTCCCATTAGATTTAGTTTTCGCTATGTTTATCTAATTTTCTATTTTTATTTCAACGATTACAGTGACTTGGTGATTTATATGGGGTGAACTTATTTGCAATTTTGGCTATTGTAAGAAACAAGTTGAATGCATCATTGAGAACTTTTCTTGGAATATATACTAGGAAGATAATTGACCAACAGTGTACACTCATCCTATATTCTGTCCTTTGCGCAAATGTAGCGTTGGCTTTGTGACCAATCTTCTTGGTGCTTTTTCACATTTCAATGGTCACTTTATTTACTCAGTTATCGCCATGTAAGAAAGCATATATTTTATGATTCCTTGAACTTCTTTGGTTCATGAATTGATCTTATTAAGAATGAAATTTTCATGTCTAATTCCATGAAATGGGGATAGAGGATATTTATTCTCATGTTTGGGAACGCTAGGAAATAAGGACCATGAAAGCCCATCTTGTCCCATTCCCATATTTGATTTGTGTTGTACTAGTAGGAATGATAGTGCAGCTGAATATCTTGCGGCAATAAGAATCCTCTTATGGGTGACCCATGACACTCTTTCCCTGTTTTGTGAGATTACTTTGTACTTTCAACCTTCCCTTTATGTTTTAGTGAAGGATGACACTAGAAATATTTGAAGTTCATTCAAAACTGATCACAATGATAAAAGGGGCACTCTTTGATTAAAATTATGCCTGAAAACCTAATCGGCGAGAAAGGAAGGGAAAATAGATTTATGCATGGAAACCACATCGATAATATACAATACCAGTCATTGTGTCCACATCTGAGAATTGCGACTGAAATGTACTACACGAAAGAAATGCCATATAGACAGCAAGTAGACACATTACGAACATTAACCCATAACCATGTCCACCAAACAAGCACAGACTATAACACATAAAGTTCTCCCAATCACAACAAATACAGAGTTCTTCAAAGTGCTGAGATGTCCATGCCTTCCCCAGTAGGATATAACATAATAAAAGGGCAAATGCTAAGATATCGCAGCAGACTCTGAAGCCATCTCCTGGATGAAAACAAGCATCAATTCCAAAATATGAAACTTCACCACATCAGGCTTAGATTTTATCAAGCTTATCAGCCTTTACAACAGGGTTGGCTTCAGCAATCGCATTGCGTGCAGCAGTGTGGTAATCATAAGGGCAGTCATGTTTGTCTGAATAACGATGTACTGCACAGAAAAGGTGACCACACCGACAATTGAACCCTGTTAATCCAACTCTCTTGTTGCAAGTTCCGCAACGTTTTGGGCCTTCTGGCTTTGCCTCACCACTCCCCCCTGAACCTGAACCAAAGGAAAAGGATGGTTGTAAAGAGATAGTTTTTGGCTCCACCAGATGGGCTTGAACATCCACACCAGCAGCAACAACAGGTTCATTTCCATTGCTGTTTGATGTTCCATTGACAATGTTTCCAAAGGATGATGCAGCAAGCTTTGCCTGCTCCTCTTTCAACATCATGTCCTTGTGGCACTTGGAACACATATTCCTAGTTGCCACACTTCCAAAAAACCCACAATTGTTTACACACAATATAGGACCCTCGGGGTGAGGTTGACAGCCAGTCTCCTCATGCTCCATCTTTTCAATTTACCTGCAAAGAGAATACCTGAATAGTAAACCAACAAATCAATGGGGGACAGCTAAGTGATGTAAGATATAGGTGAATTGTAGATTTAGGCAGTTTAGCGGAAGTGAAAACAATGGAAAACAGAAAATTAGATGAATAAAGATAGGTGTGGAATCACTCCAGGGTCTTGACACCCGTCCTTGGCTTCACACCAGAATTCCAATATCTGGAAAATAAACTTTAATGCAATAACTCCACTCCACTCCAATGAACTACATGGGGGTATTTATAGCAAAACCTAGAGGCAATAGGATAAAAAATCATTCACTAAAACAGAAATCCTAACCCAAATAAATTTGGAAACTAGAAATCCTACTGGAATTTGGAAAACTAGAGAACCTAGGAAACTAACAAATAAACTAGGAAACTAATCAATGATGTCCCCATCACTAAGTGAGAGTGGAAACCCAAACCCCACGCCCAATCTTCCTTTCAAGATTTGGTTTCTAACGAAAAATACTGTTATTGTAATTTAATGCTAGTTTTATAAACCATTGAGAAGACTAAACTTTTGTTGAAAAGACAACTTGTGAGACTATCTGATTATCATGTCACATAATATCATAGAGGTCAGGCAGATTTTCATTATCTTTATAATTTGTACGCAGGACAACTCATCTTTAAATAGACAACATTTAGATTTCAATCTAGCATAGAATAGAATAATATTGAAAGCATCGAAAGATGTTGAAAAAATTTATGAATGCGTTATTATAGAAATCCAAAAGTACATTACACATGCCAATTCAATAAGCAATAAAAATAGCAAACTGCTATTCGTAGGCATATACACACATGTATTGGTGTAGTGTTAGAAACAAGATCTTTATTACAAGACTTGAATGGCCATTCCTCAAACCAACTATGTCACGTATTGTAGTTCAGCTAGATAAACACCTACCAATTAACTGACAGCAAATATATACAACAAAACTTTTTTAAAATGAAAAAGAACAATGAATTTTTCTTCTTTTAACCTACTTATGTGTGCCAAACTTCAAATACAAAGCTCAAATTTTTAACCAATTAGCAATTACGATGAACTCACAAATTACCCAACACCCTACCTTGACTTTCAAACGTCAACTATTGAATCAAATAGTGAAATCCACACAAAAAAATCCCAAATTATAAATTTCCAAACGCTACCTACCTTGAAACCCCTGAAGAACAAGAACAGCTAAAATCAGAAGAAAAAAAGAAAAAAAAAACCTACTTTTTAGTCAGCTATACAAGCACATATACATATGCACACAAAGAAACCCTACCCAATTAAAGAAAACCTCTGAAACAGATTCCTGAGCTCAGAATCGCATCGGACACCAGGCCCCTGTTCACCAAAAGAAAACAAAGAACCAAAAATTCAAAACAGAGAATCAGAGAATCAGTAAACGAATAACAAGATCGAAAGAACCCCTCGATGAAAAGCCAATACAAGAACTTCAAAGAGTAAAGAAAAGGGGGATTTTCAAAACCCTAACCCTATCAGATTTTGGATCGCCAAGGACAGAGCGGAAAAGAAAGAAACGTGTTTCTCTCTTTTAGTGCGCGCCGCTCCCTTGCTATTTAATAACCTTCTCTTTCTATTAAGAAACCGACGTGGCCGTTTTTCATTGGCTTCCGGTCTTACCTTTATTGGAACAATTTTCCTCTTTTGTCCCTTTTGTAAAGCGTTAATAACCGTCTTGCAGGGTTGGGTATGCTGGTGAGGTTAGGTGTAGTGGTCGGTTAATCACAATGCTAATGTTGAGATTTTTTCTAACTTTAAAGTCAAAAAGAATAAATATCTTTTTTTTATATCAATCCCAATCCAATTCCTACTATAAAAATAATTGGAAGGAGCTCACAATATGTTTTTTTTACTCAAAATATCTCATTGAATCGCCTATTTTTAATTAGTAGATTATTGTAGTACATTTTTAATGTGCGATAATGATCAATCACATATTCATAATTTGTATCGAAACACAGAACTCTAGCAGAATGTTGTATTTATCGAATTTAGTTTCAATATATAGGTTTGTAGGAGAAGAAGCTTGACAAATCTTAATTGGTTACTTATCTCTTACTCCTAATTAACCCATCTATCATTTTCAAAATCTATTTCTATATCCCCCTAAAATCTTGTCACTTTGCATATGTAGTGAGGTAAATGTCAAATTGATAAGACAAACGAAAACTGAAATGAAATGGCATCTATATATATGCTTTTTCAGGCATCCTTGCCATCCTTGTATACTTAGCTATGGCCTACCTTGACAAGCTATGAATTTCATATGATCAGTGACGCATCAACCACATGGTAGTAATAATGGTATCCATGGAACTCAAAATGCAAGCAAAGATTTGCCTTTGAAATTTATTTAATTAAACTCAGGTTTGCAATTAAACCTGTCACTAAAAGACCCTCTTTTCTTCCTTCCTTTGCGTTTGTCTCAAATCTTCTATATTTTCATGTACTTTCCGAACGAGAATTGGTTGAGTTGGTAAAGTTCACGTTCTACTGCCGACAATCTCTCTTGATTGGTAATCTATAAAAACTATAAATAAATAAAAAGGCTAAAACCCCCTATGTAAGTCCTCAAAGAGGAATTAGTATGCCTTGGCTTGGGGAGGGGAGACCTCCCATACCCCTAAACTTTTTTCTCCCATACCCCTATAAACTTTTTTTCACCAAAAAAAAATTTCCAAGAGTCTTCTAACAACTCAAGCATTGGGAACGGGAACGGAGGTGGAAAGTACCATTGATGGAGTGAAAGGAAGTTAAAGGTGCGACCATAAAAGAAAAGCAACAAATAGATCATGATCAATCAATTTAGTGCTTTTGTTCGACAATTGCGTTGCTTGATGAATATTGGAAATAGATGGTGTTTATTAGTATGTTTTACAAGATTTATCAAGAGAAACAACAATTTGGTTATACACGCATAGAACCTAATGAGAACTGCATTAGCATTAGCAAGACCGGTAATAGAACCTTAATCATAAAGTGTTTAGAATTTGATATTAACCTATAGTGGCCATGAATTAAAAACACATTTCAATTCTGGTGCCTCAGCTAGGACTGGATTTATTGTGTCAAACAAATCCTATCGGCCCAAATCTTTGATGTTTTTGATGAACTTGGACTAGATCTATTGTGTCATACAAATCACATCGGAAGGGAAATAGTGGTAGGGGTGTATTGCAAATTAAGCAAAGAGATTAAAAAGATAAAACAAATAAACAAAACACCAAGAATAAATAGTGCTATATAAATAGCTTCATTTATTGGAAAATATATTAATTATTTACACGCACACATCCTCCTCTTGATCACTTGATTAGACACATTTAGTGCAAGTAAAAGGCCAACAAGGACAAGAGTGAAGCTCCCACCATAGATCCAACGACGGGCATGTTTGCAATGGAGCCACTAGGTGTCGGAGCATAAGCGGGGGTGGTAGCTGAGGGGGCAGGAGCCTCCACGGGGGCACCGACCTTCTTGCTTCCAGCAGCCATAGCTGCGGACATGCAGACTGCAACAATGAGGACGGCCAAGGCAATCTTCTTCATCTCCATTTTTATGCGTGTGGTTGATATTGAGAAATAAGCCTTGGATATGGAAATGTTAGAGTAGTAGTTTGAACGTCCTGAGGAAAATAAGGTGGCCATGGAGGGTATATATAGCTCTCTAGCTATGGTGCGTTTTGGGTATTTTTGGAAAATAAATTATCTGTTTGGGTCTAAATTGTTTATGGTTTGGAAGATTTTTGTGGCTTTTTTTGTGGAGTTGGTTGGTTTGTTGTGAATTATGAGGGAAGGGTTCTTAGGTTACGTGTATGGTTTTGCATGAACGGCGGCTACTTAAGGGTACAACAAACTAAGGCGTAGCCACTCTTAGGCTTGGAGTGGCCCTGGCCCCCTCATATTTTTATCTATCCTTTATTATATTATATAAAACATATATAATTTGTAATAAATAACTTATAATTTAAGTTATAGTTCCCTCTAAAACAAATTAGACATGACTAAATTATAAATATTTAGCTCTAAACATGTAATTATTGAATACTTAGGTATTTTATATACTTGTATTTTCTACTTCGGCCCCTCTAACTTTACAATTCTAGCTCCGCTGTCAAGATTTACGAGATGATAAAGACATATAATAAGGATGCCGAGTGTGTCAAAAGATTAGATTAGGTTTAATTTTTGCATTTTTACATGTATAAAAATGGAAAGGAACCTCTAAAGACCTTGTTAGGGTTATCTTATTAGTACACCCAATGGTTTAAACTTACATTTATAAACAAATGATTTGATGAGTAATGATCAAATGAGAGTATTGTGACGGTTTCGAACAAAAGCATAATAAAATAAGAACTTCTCTTGTGGCAAATATTATTTACTCTCACCTTCACATCACAATAAGAGTTCAACTCTAGTCTACAAACAGCTTTTAGCTCAAATGATGAAAAGTATTTACCTATGCACCCGATGTACTGTGTTCGATTCCCCTTCCCCAATATCACTTATATATCAAAAAAAAAGGTTTTTCTTATCACAAAACGTCCCTAAAATTGACAAAAAAGACGCAACCTAATAGTTTTATTAACCTCATAGACGTTTTACGATAAAAAAAACCATCAAAAGAATTTAAACGCTCGAATTCCTCTTTCTGCAAATAAGGGCGGAACATCGTTTTGCTTTTCCTTACTTTAGCCCACCCATGAGCTCAACAGAACATCCAACTCCAGCCCATTTTTCCAACGCTAGCCCAACCAATATTGGAAACCTAGTTCCGACCATATTTGTGTCAATGAAAATTATTGTTGTTATTGCTTTGAGGGTGTTGTTATTTTCATTTCACCTATGAATAAACGTAGAAGACAAGATTTTTATATGAAGTGCAAATAAGTAAAACATTTTTATAAAGTGTTTAGAATTTGATATTAACCCATAGTGGCCATGAATTAAAAACACATTTCAATTCTGGTGCCTCAGCTAGGACTGGATTTATTGTGTAAACCGGGTATCCTTCACGTATAATACATAGCTCGGATCTGGATCAAGGTCTGGGCCTATACCAGATCTCTGGGGTTGAGATGCTTTCCATAGAAGACCTGCAAACTTAGAACATGTATCAAAATAGGAGTGAACTGGGGTTGGTCCTAGTTGAACTCCTTCTGATGGTGAAGTCAAGTGTGGTTTATATGGTGGAGAGGAAGAACGTAGGGTTTTCATAGTGAGAATATTTATTACCTTTGTCGAGAGATAGGTGAGGGGTATTTATAGGGGGGAGAAGGAGAGACCAAGATATTTATGGAAGAGATCTTCTCCTCATATCCCCTTAGCTTGTGTTACATTTAATGTTTTGTTTCTGATCACCATGCTACTTGACAGGGATCAAGTGGCGAAGTGACAGGTAAACAAGGATGAGAGGTATACTAAATGATCCATCTCCATCACCAGCCTGTTCACCTAGAGATCAAAGGGTAAGGCGACACCTGGTCAAGGATGGGACGTGTATTAACTGGCCTTCCTTGTTGGCCAGGCTGTTTATCACAGGGGCGGAGTGATTGACTTGACAGGGGTCTAGTCAGGCCTGCTAGTCATTAATGCACCTCTAGTTGGATACGACGCCCTAGTGGTCGGGTAGGTGTCCGAATACCCGATCACTAGTTCACTCCTTGTTTCGTCACATTCCGACCGGAGAGCTCATTGTCGACACCGAGGGTATCATGTATGCTTGGGTCGGTATACAGGTGACCTGGCCTATCACGGCCACATGGTGTCCTCTAATAGGCTTGGCTCACAGTGATGGTATGAGCCATTAACATATTGTGTCCAACAAATCCTATCGGCCCAAATCTTAATGTCCTCATGGTCGATGTTTTCGATGGACTTGGACTAGATCTATTGTGTCATACAAATCACATCGGAAGGGAAATAGTGGTAGGGATGTATTGCAAATTAAGCAAAGAGATTAAAAAGATAAAACAAATAAACAAAACACCAAGAATAAGTAGTGCTATATAAATAGCTTCATTTATTGGAAAATATATTAATTAGTTACACGCACACACATCCTCCTCTTGATCACTTGATTAGACACATTTAGTGCAAGCAAAAGGCCAACAAGGACAAGAGTGAAGCTCCCACCATAGATCCAACGACGGGCATGTTTGCAATGGAGCCACTAGGTGTCGGAGCATAAGCGGGGGTGGTAGCTGAGGGGGCAGGAGCCTCCACGGGGGCACCGACCTTCTTGCTTCCAGCAGCCATAGCTGCGGACATGCAGACTGCAACGATGAGGACGGCCAAGGCAATCTTCTTCATCTCCATTTTTATGCGTGTGGTTGATATTGAGCAATAAGCCTTGGATATGGAAATGTTAGAGTTGTAGTTTGAACGTCCTGAGGAAAATAGGGTGGCCATGAAGGGTATATATAGCTCTCTAGCTATGGTGCGTTTTGGGTATTTTTGGAAAATAGATGATCTGTTTGGGTCTAAATTGTTTATGGTTTGGAAGATTTTTATGGCTTTTTTTGTGGAGTTGGTCGGTTTGTTGTGAATTATGAGGGAAGGGTTCTTAGGTTACGTGTATGGTTTTGCATGAATGACGGCTACTTAAAGGTACAACAAAGTACTAACAATGTCAAGATTTACAAGATGATAAATACATATAATAAGGATGCTGAGTGTGTCAAAATATTAGGTTAGGTTTGATTTTTACATTTTTACATGTATAAAAATGGAAAGGAACATCTAAAGACCTTGTTAGAGTTATCTTATTAGTACCCCAATGGTTTAAACTTACATTTATAAACAAATGATTAGATGAGTAATGATCAAATGAGAGTATTGTGACGGTTTCGAACAAAAGCATAATAAAATAGAAACTTCTCTTATGACAAATATTATTTACTCTCATCTTCACATCACAATAAGAGTTCAACTCTAGTCCACAAACAACTTTTAGCTCAAATGATGAAAAGTATTTACCCATGCACCCAATATATTGTGTTCGATTCACCTTCCCCAATATCACTTATATATCAAAAGAAGGTTTTTCTTATCGCAAAATGTTCTTGATGTTGACAAAAGAGATGCAACCTAATAGTTTCATTAACCTCACCATCAAAAGAATTTAAACGCTCGACTTCCTCTTTCTGCAAATAAGGGCAGAACATCGTTTCATTTTTCCTTAACTTTTCTTATAAAACTTTAGCTCACCCATGAGCTCAACAACATCCAACTCCAGCCCATTTTTCCAACGCTAGCCCAACCCATATCAGAAACTTAGTTCCGACCATATTTGTGTCAATGAATATTATTGTTGTTATTGCTTGAGTTCACCTATGAATAAACGTAGAAGACAAGATTTTTATATGAAGTGCAAATAAGTAAAAAAAACATTTTCGTTTGGTAAAGCATCAAATTTGAACTACAATTGTGTGTGGCACTGGCAACTTGCAAGGCAACGAAACCTTTTCTTCTTTCCTTTTGTAAAACACAACTTTTGAACTCAACGGTCTGGATATGGCTGCTTTTACAGAAGAGGAGACTAGCCGACCAAGAGAGCCGTTGTGTTGCGGGGACCACATAAAGGAACAGAAGGCTGGCATTATATCATATCACCTTCTTATTGTAGGGGCCACAAGACGTAACGGGAGAGTAACGTTTCCATCCTCGTACGGAATTCATATTCCAATTTGAAAATTTTAAGTTTTAATTACGAAAATTTAAAATTGAAATTGAAAGTCCTATAAATACCATGTTTCCCAGTCTCTCACCTTCCTCACTCTTCAATCCACCACACACAGACTCTCTCATCACACTGCATTCTCTTTTTCTTTTTGTCGAATACTCTTTTTTCCTCTGTTCTCCTCTGTCTAGAAATGGCGCAATTTAGCAACCGCAAAGCTATGTTCTTGATGGTAATAGCCATGGTGCTTGTCTCAGTTACAGCTCAGGATAGTGCGCCGGCTCCATCACCGGCATTGGACACTGGAGCCGGAACTCTGGTGACAATTTCCAGCCTATTCATATACTCTCCGGTGCTCTTCTCACTCTTTGCACTGCTTAGGCGTTAGGGAGACTTAGACTGAGACTACTATATAATTATTATGGTATTTTTTGTATTATTTTCTGCATGTATTTGCTATTCCTTAATCTTCCTAATCATTGGTTATGGATGTTATATTGCCTCACTATAAAATTTAATACAGTATTTCAGTATGAGTTTGTCATTTTTAGCCTTTATTATTGCATTTCTAACGCCCATGGATTCCATAGCCTCGAAGATGCAAGCAACATAAACAAGGTTCAATGCCAGTCATTGAGTTTGATTAACTACTTAAAAACATCCTAGTTCATTTCTGAGAGTCAAGGCAATGGCCGTCGTCGGGAAGAGGATTTTTCGGCAAAATCACATTTAAAACAACATAAAGTAGCATGTTGTAACTTGTAAATCTGAAATACCTACTTTCGTTCATAAAACTTGGTCACACCAATAATAAGTTATCATCCACTGAGCAAAGAAAATAAATGCTCAAGCAGAAAAGCTTGCTAAAATTAGTGTCACAACCAAAACACATCCACCACAAGAATGCTAAAATGAATCATCCTACGGTCTGTCATCATTCTCAATCATATGAGGTATCCCTAACCTCACTAATTAAACAACTGGGGTTACAAGAGAAGATTCCATTAGAGAATGTCCATCTGAAATCATCACTTTTTTGGGCAATAATGTCAATAGTGCTGTGTATACTAATGGCAATTCCAAACCTGTTTGAGAAGATTAAGGCTTAAGGCTCTGTTTAAAGTTTCTGAATAGGCCTAAGTTTTGACTTCTAAACTTTTGACATTGTTGTTGAGTGTAGAAAGCTGGGCCCTAAAGATGCTTTCATACTTCAAAAGACCAAAACATAAACCAAGATAACAAATTGTTCAGAAAATTCATAGCAATCAGTGATTCATGTTGCTAAAGATTACATTGAACACAAACCATACATTGAACACAAAAGAAGAAGATCTCTCTGTACTCGATAATTCGAAACATCTCGAATGTAATTCTCAAAATCGAAGCCAGAAACAATAACTGGCAGCATTGCCATTCCCAATTAATGGCATTATTCATCACTAAATTGATATGAAACACTACAGAATTCATCATCAATGAGATATATCACTACAACAACAAAATTGGAACTCAAATTTCCAAACTTTTATCTCTCTTCCTCAACACCAATGCCTATTTCCGCACGGTCACCTAAGCTTAAATCAACTATCCAATTATCCAAGCGTAACCCATTTCTCCAATCAACTAATATATACTAACAAGAATGAAATATCACCAAAACAGATACAAATTTTAGCTCTTACCCATCCATCTATTCGCTCTTGGGGTTTTCAGACTCTCCACCACCTGCCCGACTGGCCTCGAGCTTCTTCTTGTTCTTCTCGATCGCCTCAGCGACTTCACCAGGCATGTACTTCTCGTCATGCTTCGCCAAAACCTCCGTGGCTGCGAAATAGCACTCGCCACTCCTCGCCTTCTCTGATACACTCTTCGTTGAAATCTCCCTTCGAATTTCATCCGTAAAAGGCTTGACGAAGCCCTCGACCACAACCGAGTGACCCTCCCGAAACAAATCGGGCAAGGAGCCCTTGTACCGGACCAAGATATCGGTCATCAAATCGGTGACGACGAACTCCATCTCGGGCGACGAGGCGGGCTGGAGCACGCTGCCTTCGAGGACCAGACCGCCGACCCTGAACTTGCTCTTGCTAGGGTTTGCTGAGTATTTCTCTAGAGCGTCGGTTGGGGTCACGTAGAAGACGAGCTGGTCTTGGAAACTATTGAGGACGATGACAATGAAGCCCGCGATGCAGCTGAAGGTTAATGCATAGGTCCAGAGGCGTCGTGTTTGGAGCTGGCGCGCCCGGCCCGCGATGTCGACGGGTCTGGGCCGGATCGGGCCACGGCGAGAGGTGGAGAGGAAGCGGAGAGTGAACGGGAGGAGGAAATTTGTTGAACGGTGGAGATGGGGGTCGGAGAGTGGGGAGAAGATGAACGGTGGACATTTGATGAAGGGACGGGGGTGGATTGGGGTTGAGATGCGAAGGAGGTCGGATTTGAGGCGGAGGGCGATGCGATTGGCCATTGGGTTTTAGGGGAGTGTTTTTTTCTTCTCGGGAAAGTGATGGAAAAGAGGGGTGAAAGTTGGGGGTTTGGAGAGGTTGTAGCAGCCCTCTCTCTGAAGAGAAGCTTCGAGTTATTCGACTACGGCAGAGTTGATGAGGGGTTTTCAGAAGGATATGAAGGGAATTTGGAAAATGTTAATGCTTTTACGTTGGTTTCTTATTTTTTATTTTTAGAGAATTATAAACAAACAAAAAAAAGAAAACAGCATCTGTTCTACGTTGTGAATAATTGTTTTTTTTATGAACAAAAGTTTAGTGGGAGTGAAGGGATTATCCTAGAGTTAGGGCATATCAAGACCTCTTTGAGAACTTATAGAGGGGGTTTTAGTTATTTTTTTAATTTTTACGGGTTACCTACCGAATCTAAACCTGAATAGCGAAGAGAACGATTATTACCAACTCAACCAACCCTCATTGGCTTCCACGTTGTGATATTTAAATGATTCACATTAACCTTAAATGTTGATTAGAAAAAAAACATTAACCCTAAATTTAAATTAGAAACTTTATTGAATTTCAATATAGTGGATGCTTACAACAGAAAAATAGTTTGGAATTTCTTTTTTATTGAATATAGTTTGGATTTATGTTGGCGGTATTCAATGGATGATATGTTCCAATTTATTGGTGATCTTCTGTTTTTAATGTCTTAATTGTGTCAAATTTTGATGAATTGGGGGGCTAAAAAACCAAGAAACACATATCAACTACCTAGATCCAAATTGTAGCTCCACTAAGCAATACAATGAGCAAACACATGTATCAAACTATTTGGGGCTGTTGAAAATCACAACCGAATTTGAAGCTTGCGAAGAGGTTGCGGCTGAAATCTTGGAGTTTTCGTGGCCGGGCTGCGCTGGAAGTTGCGGTTGGGTTTTTATTCTAATGAGGCAAAAGTCACGGCTGGGTGTTGTGACTTGGAGTTCCAAGATGGAGCGAATGGGGTTTTTGTTTAGGCTAGGGCAGATTTGCTAAGTCATGCTTGAATGTGGCTGGAGGCTTCCAAGTATGATATAATATAAAGTATATATGAGAAAGCAAATGCAAATGTGCGGCCTAAGTCTTGGTGACATGCAAAAATGGGTTGAAAAGTTATTTGCTTTATTATATATATAAATATAATAAATGGATGAGTGCAAAAGTTCGGTTGAAGCTTTGGGTGGTTTGCAACTTGGCTGAAAAGTTCTTTGCTTTATATATATATATATATATATTAGGTGGATGAATAAAAATATGGCTGGAGCCTTTGGATGGTCTGCCAATTCGGCTGAAAAGCTATTTGTCTTAATATATATATAGGAAGGTGGATGCAAAGGTGGAGCAAATTGGGCTGAAAAGTTTATCTTGTATAGGTTGCAAGTGGTGGAATTCGAAGATGGGAAGATTTGTAGCCACCCTACTATCCTAATCTCATTTTACTGACAAACCATAGGGGTTGATGATGGTTGGGAAATTCTCATTAAATGTCTAGATCCCCGGTTGCATAAAAAATCCTCGGTTGAGTGAAAGATCCCCGATTGCATAAAAAATCCTCGGTTGTAAAAATGTTCCCCAATTTAAGAATGCCAGAGTAGCCCGATCCAAGAAGTATGCCTAGGAGCTCCAGCAAAAGTTTCCTTGCAAGTGGCGGAGTTTAAAGACATGAAGGATTAAGTGTCGACCTACCAAGATTCATTGCACCTTAAATCAAGGGGAGAGTTTTTCACAATCCCAATGACGTATTGGGCAGTTCATGCCTAGAGCTCCAGAAGACATTAATATTGGAAGGATTTTCAAGACAAAATTAATTTTAGACATTTAATGGCCAAATCCTGTGAGCTGAAGGAAGCTCTATAAATTGGTCGTCAGAAGAAGAGACGAAGACCTCCGACTGAACACACAAAATCTATCTTTTTATCCTGTACTTTTCAATTCATAGTCTAGGATTTTATCTTTCAAGTTCTTTAGATTATCCAAGTTCTTCGTTTTCCTAGTGTAAGCTTACTTTCTTGCAATTTAATTTCAATTGTCTTTACATTCGAGTTTAATTAAGTCTTTATCGCTTTAATCTATTTTATCGCATTTACATTTCTGTCATCTCGTTTACTGCATTTACATTTCTCGCACTTAGATTTTTGTCATTTCGTTTACTGCACTTACATTCATTGCACTTATCACAAAAATCCTAAAAATAGTCATACAAAGCTCAATCATTCTTGACCTCAAGGAAGAAAAAAAACCTAGGCCAAGAGGAGGTTCCTTGCTTGGTCGATCAATCGTTTGATTAAAAGTCAGAAGTGCAAACACACTCACACGATCTTTCCATCCAAGCCATCAAGTGGCTTGGTGGTGGCACGCCTACGCATCTCAAGAGAAGAAGGACCAAAAAACTCCTTCCATCGGCCTACCCGGCCGAAAAGAGGGAAACACAAACTTTCCCATAAACTCCCAGCATATTATAGCTTGAAATCAAAGACGCCATAGGATACCAAGAGTACAGAATTCTGCATCAACTTAACAGATTACGAATACCCCCATATGAGCCTCAAAGATCTGACCTCTGCAAAAATTAGCAGCAAACCCACAAGTCCAATCAATCCCCAAAGAAATCAAGTGTAACTCCTCCTGCACCAACGCATCCAGGTGCACTTTTTATGTCCAAATTTTGCACTTTTTAACCCTAACTCATTCACAACTTTTTGAGCCACCCCAGTTTTGTTCATAATAATAATTCATGCTTAAGGTTTCGGCCACCCAATTGTTGTTCATAATAATTCATGCTTATTTGTAATTTCAGTTGGTTAAGTCTCACCAGCCTTAACATTCAACAAAGTTCAAGGAAACATTTCAATGATCATACAGACAAGATCATACACACAAGATGCTACAAATGGATGTTTCTTGATAGCCTCCTTTTGCAAACAAAGCTTGATGCGAGAGGCTAACCATGAGAGAAATGGAGAGAAGCGCAAGAAGTTGCTATTATAATCAATGGTTTGTCTCCTTTTGCTAATACAATAAGCCCTGCAAAGATTTGAAGTCTCTTTATTTTGCTAGCCGATGGACAACGATTGGATGCACATCCTTTATTAATTTTATGAATTTTCTCAGAAAGTTTGCTAATATAATACAATAGCTGCAAACTCCATCACAAAGTTTATGAATATACTAGTATTTGTATTATGTCCCAAATCTCAATCTCGAAGTTTTGAAGGTTTGGAAAGGAAGACTGAGCTAGCTAAATTGTAAAGGAATATGTATACCTCTCTCTCTCTCTGCACTTAAACCATTGAGAAAGTAAGATACGTTACTTTTTTCTTGCATCGACAAAAAGCATGGTGATCAGCCATAACCGGCTAGAAAAAAGAAAAAAGAAAAAAGAGTTTTAGCCATAAAATTAAATCTCAATAGATTTCCTTACCTCCTCTATTCCTTACGTGTTAAATATTCTTTAACAATATGCTTCCATGTTTTTTGAATATATAATTTAGCCTCTTTGTTTTATTAATGTCACATTTTGCATTTGACACTTAAGGAGTTTAACTCCACCCAAAGTGCCAAATATCATATTATTTCATTACATTTTTACAAGTAAATGGAGCACATATAATGCATAAAGTTTTAAAATAGAGTAAATGATAGTTGTGTCCATGATTGAAAAATATTAAACCAATATTTGACATCAAGCTTTTTTATATGTTATTTTTTTACGTATATCTTCCGGCCTTTAAATCCATGCATAATTTGACTACTCAGTTCGAGCAATTTTAATCTTTAATTTTTGTCATTTCATGTCCTTGTGATAATTTGACATATCAGTTGAAGATGCTCATGACGAATTATATGCTTTGATTTATCTAATATTGTAGCATATACCAAGCAAGCAATTGACTAGAACCACGTACAAAGATGCACCCTAATTATTTTTTCTATTTATTAACAAGATCCTCCTTACTTTTAGGTGGCTAATAAGTTTGCATTATCTTCAACTTTTGAAGGTTTGGAAATGGATATTGAGCAAGCTATTGGTGCTTACGACCTAACCCACAATTAACTCGACTTAAATAAGCTTTCGTGCACGATTGCAAGCTCATGCCACTCTCAACATAAACCATTGAGACAGTATAAAACATTATCAGTGCATTATTTGATCAAAATCTTTTGTCATACATGACCTCATTTCTTTTCTTGCATCAACATGCCATGCTTGATCAGCCACAACCGGCTAGAAAAAAAAGAGTATTAGCAACTCTATAACGATCCATTTGAACATACACGTAATATATATACATATATTTTGAATACAATTGATAATCTAAACTATAAAGAGGAGGAAGTTTCTCACACACACTACTAATATGTTACGGAGATTTGAATCTAAGACCACTGGTGTGTAAGTCAATATCCTTTTTCATTGAGCTATATCTATATAAACACATTTCATGTCAATGATATATTTATAACTAAAACTAAGTACATTGCTTTAAACATTATTTACTTCTCCTCTTTCTAGAGTTATACTCCGATGCCGAAACAATGTTGTTCTCACAAGGGAAATAAGTATAGAAAAATAAAAGTATATAATCGTATATTCTTTATTTGCAATAAAGAAAATGAAGTTTTTGCATTGATAACTATTAAAGTAGTCCTTATGCACTCCTTGCTTATCTCTAATAAAAAGAAAACGGATGAGGAATGAACGAAAAAAAAAAAAAAAAAAAAAGAAAGAGAAACAAGAAATCAATCAAGAATGACTAATTTATTTCTTAGCTAAAATTTAGCTAAAAATATAATAAAGCTATTTTAGGAGCTCTCTAAAAAATTTCAACTCCAACCATACTCCCTAATTTGGAGAGTCATAAATGCTATAACTCTTTTCTGATTGGTCCATCTCTATTAAAAAATAAAATAAAAAATAGTTAGCATTAAATAAAGGTTTGAAATACTAATTAAATAAGGCAGCATTAAATTATATGGAGCCACTAGGAGTACTTTCTCTCTCCTCAGATTTATGAGTTCCTAGAGGACTCCTTATTTTAGAAGGTGGATAGAGAGCATGGTTGGAGTTGTATTTTTACAATTCCTCCCTAAAATTTATCTAAGAAAGTAGTTTAGGGAGCCCATTGCGGATGCTCTATGAGCATTGATTCGTGGCTTGAAGCCGTTTGCTATAGTAGCCTAAGCCTAGCCCCTAGATATACGAAGCACTTCCATTGAAGTACGGTTAGGATGATGATACAAGGTTTGGTATAGACTAAGACTGTAGAGAAAGAAACTCATTGTTCTCTTCTCTTACATTTTCTTTGGACCACCCTTACGAACATCTCTTTCTTCCACTATACAAAATTGAAAATTCCCTCTCTCTCCCTCTCTCTATATATATTTGGCTTTGAGTTCCCCGATAGCTTAAACCATTTTAGCTTCACTGTTTCATTTTACTCTCCAGCTACTCAGTCATATTCCGTCAAACTCTTTTCAACGGTTCAGCCCCACGGATTTTGGAGCTTTTTGGTCTTTGAGTTTGGACTCCTTGGTCAAGAAAAAGCCCTCCATGGATTCTCAGGTCTTGGTGGCTCTGGCTCTCTCACTTGTGGGTGGACTGAGTACTTCAATCGGTTAGTAAAAAGCTCATGCTTATTTATCGTCTGCTTCAACTAGCCATTTCAGCAATTTCAATTTCAAATTGTCCCATTTAGGAGGATTTTGTTGTTCTTGTTTCGTTTATTAAGTAATGATTATTCAAATTTGCTTCTGGGTATTACTTACTTTCGGGTTTTGGCTTCAAATTTGCTTTCTTTGTTTGAGTTTTTGAGTTTTAGATAGAAGTCTGATATTGGTTAATTTGCTGGTGGGTTTTGTAAATTAGCTTCTACTAGTTTCAGTTCCCTATCCATCAAGTTGTTGCGAAATTGAGGTTTAATGGTGTATAAGGCATTGTTGAGATGTGTTCCCGCTGTTTTCTAGGCCAGTTCTTTTGTATTAGTCATGGTGTGAAAAAGGCTTTTCATTTTTATGGAATTTCCTAATTTCTGACGTTCACCTCAATGCTCAGTAAATCAGTTTCTGTTCTGGAGTCTAATGACAGTCTTGGAATGTGGTACAGGTGCACTTTTTGTAGTTCTCAATGAGGCTCCCAATTTGAAGATACTTGGGCTTTTACAGGTGCTCTGATTCATATCCTTAAATTCTGAAATTTTATTTGTTCCCTGGTTCGGTCATTTTCTTAAAGAATTAGCTCATGTGTTGACTCAATTGCTTACATTTTCTTCTCTCTGCAGGGTTTTGCTGCAGGTTTGATGCTAAGCATATCATTCCTAGATTTGGCTCACAATGCTATAAATTCGATTGGCTTTTTAAAAGGCAACCTATGGGTAAGCCATATACTTTAGTGTTTGTCTGATTCAAATCCATCACCTCCCCGACATGAGTTGCTCATGTTTTCTTTTAGAATTATATGTAAAATATATCGGTGGTGCAGTTTTTTGGCGGTGTCATATTCTTTGGTATCATTGCCAATTTTATTCCAGAACCAACACTTGCTCCTAGTTCAGATGTGAGAGGTAAAAAGGTAGTAATCAACTTTTCTCCTTCTAATTGAGGAATTTGTGGATGCTTTTGCATATGATTTGGCATTATACTTCTACCCCGAATAGAAGGCATGTTTGACTGTGTGACAATATACTTAACAACAGAAAAGTGGGGATGAAGGGGGCAAGGACACTTTGAAGAAGCATCGCCGCCAAGTTCTATACAGTGGGATAATTACAGCAATAGGTATACTACTTGTTTGAGATGGTTTAAACTACCTTCCATACTGTTCTTTGAATTAGAAGACAAAATTAATTTGATGTTACATGTGGAATCGGAAACTTTAGTTAGTTAATGGTTGCATGTTGAAATTTAAAAGTTTGTTTTGATAAATTAAGTCAAGTTAGTCAAATCTATAAATTAGAAAAACCATCTTTATGTCTTCGTGTTTTGGATATGTCTTTTGTTGTTGTTGATTTTTTTGGGCCTACAAGAAGAATAAAATCTACCCCTCTTCTCATCCCGTTCGAATGCCACCCAACCCAAGGCCTAGGGGTGTTTTGCATCTTCTGCATGTTTTGAATGTTTCTAATAGCTTACAGCAATACTTTTTATTTTCTGGACTTTTATTTTCTTCCCCTTTTGAGAAATAAAGTCTGAGAAATTTTTTAAGTATTATGGTTAATGTCTATAGTTGATCCCCTCTAATGTGGAATATCATGGCCATTGAGTTGCAGGCATAAGTTTACACAACTTTCCAGAAGGAATGGCCGTGTTCCTTGGATCAATGAAGGTACCTCTATCTAAAGTTTGATTAGATAGATGAACTCATGCTTATATTGATTTGAATTTCATAATATGTGTTTGATTATAATAAAAAAAAAACAAATTATTTGTAAATTGTCTATAAAAAATGTCTTCCTGAATGGTCGACTTCCTTTGATTCTTGATGTGCAATACTTATGCAGTTTTCTTTGCCTAATTATTTTAAGATATGTTATCGATATAATATAGTATGGGGGTAGTGCGACCATTTAATTAACTTATACTCACCAACTATACCAACTATTTAGTATTCTTCATGACCGAATTAGAAGTACTATTATTTAAGATGCAATCTAGATGGTGAAACTTTATTTTTTTACCTTCCTTGCAATGCATTTTTATATCTTTTCCTACATTCAACCAGTTAACATGGTCACGGAAGCTCTGTATATGTTGCTATCTTCTTGAAGCACAGCTTCCAATGCTGTGGTTTCTAGTTTGGGAACTCATTAGTAAAGCTACTATAATTTTCCGATCTAAAACAATTTTAGATGCTTACAGATCCTGGCTTGTATGTTTTTTTCTTCTTCTTAATTTCATAGATGTGTATGCTAGTTGATATTGCTAAATACGTGTGCCATTCCGTGCATTCTTGTATGTTTTCTTTTCTGTTAGTGAATATTGGTTTTGACTTGCATAGTCTTTACATCATACGGGATTGGTGATTGTAGATGCAGCAAGAATGGTTTTCAATATCTGTTTGAGGACTATAATTGCTGCTGATGCTAAATGTTTTATACCATTCTTGCTTGTTCCCTAATTGTTTGCAGGGTCTTCGTGTTGGTGTCAACTTGGCCTTGGCCATTGCCTTACACAACATTCCAGAGGTATGTATATTCTCGAATTCTTGTACTACGTGGTATTGCTCTAATTGCTCGCACTCTGCCGTGGATTAAAGTAGCACATAATTGTTTGTACCTTCCAAGGTCCACCACTTACCATTTTGCTGTTAAGGATACAATTTTTGGAATATATGGAACTTATGTTGATTGCAAGAATAGTGCACATCTCAACAAAGAGAAATTGAAAGAAAAAGGATGGAAAATTGCATTCAACATTTCAAAATTTTCAAAAACGTGTCAAATGATTTCCGAGTTTCTAAATGAAAGATTCAATATTTTTTAAAATTGTATTCTGTGTATTGGTGATGAATATCATCAACCTCCAATTGTTCATAAACTTCATGACTAGAGTGTGATGAGCAAAATTGTAGACTATTAAATAGATAGAAAATTGCTTTAAATTTTGAGTTTGGACTTATATTAATGTAGAACTACTATCGTTATTATATAGTGACAACTTTCTCTTTTCTAGGGCGTTGCTGTTGCACTTCCTGTTTACTTTGCAACACAGAGGTGAGAATTTTTGGAGTCGGCTTTTTGAAGTACTTATGAACTGTGACGAACAAAGGGTTTACTTTTTTTTGTTTTCACTTTTGTTTTAAAATAACTCTCAAGTGTCTTTAATTAACCTGAAGGCAGACAAAAATATTTTAAAAAAGGTAGTGGTCTTTGGTAAAATGATGTCGACTGTGAGGGTTTTGATAATTTTGTTAGAAGTGGTGGAGGTAGTTGTAGTGTTGGAAGTGGTATGAAATTGTTATTGAATGTGGTAATGGAAAAGGCAGTTCTGTCATGGTTGTACACGGACACTGAATCATTCCTATGAGAAATTATTAAATGGTGGGTTTTCTACATGTCCCAGCAAATGGCAGGCATTCAAATTGGCAACACTTTCTGGTTTTGCTGAGCCTTTGGGTGTCATAATTGTAGGTATGTCAACTGTGAAAAGAAACTTAGATATCTTTCTTTTACCAATCTTAATGGGAAGGTTGGATTTAGAATAGGTGCTTGAGTCCTGAATTTCTTCAAGGCCACTTGTTAATGGTTTTCACTTCTGCTACAGCCTATCTATTTCCAAGCAGCTTGAGTCCTGATATTCTTGAAGGCTTGCTGGGAGCAGGTTTGCAAATTAATGATAATTTAATATGTCAACTGAATAAGAATTATTTTTTATGAAAATTTTGGTTCCCGTGCATTTTTGTTGTGACACAGTTGGTGGAGTAATGGCTTTTCTAACCCTGCATGAGATGCTTCCCTTGGCATTTGATTATGCGGGGCAGAAGCAAGCTGTCAAGGCTGTGTTTTTGGGAATGGCCTTCATGTCTGCAAGGTAATACTTATGTTTTAAATATACTGAAGAAAAATATCCTAGAATGTCACTGTTACAAATGCAAATAGGGTACTTGTGGGTAAAGGAGTTTTTCAGAGTAATTAGCTGTTTAATTTATTTTTATGAATATCTAGAAAAGGGTTAGAGCATCTGAGGGTGTGATATTTGTAGCTGTACATAAGTGTAGCTTATTCTCCTTACAGATTACTCTCTCTTTGCCTGTTTTGCAGCCTATACTTTCTTGAAATCAGCCTACCTCAGGAGATGAGCTTGTAGCTGTGTTCCATCATTCCATGGATCTTACCCCATAGTAATTTACATTGCTGTACAAGTCTACTGACTTTAGACCGCCTTCAATAGATCATTTGGTTTCTGCCTGAAGACCTGTAGTGATTTTAATTGGCCTTTAAAAACTCATCTGGTTTCGGCACAAAGGAGAAAGTAATACCCTGAGGATGGCAGTTCATATTCGATATAAAAGTGATGTACTTATTTGTCCTTTTAATAAATATGTAAAATCCTTCTAATAAATATGTAAAATGAATAGTGTATGGAACATGATATCTTTACTGAACACACTTTCATTTTCCTGTATTTGAATATCAGTATTGCAGATAACAGTACCACCCAAACACGTGATGTACAGACAGTGTTATTTAATTCCATATAAGTTGAGTCATGGATTAGATTTTTCATGGATGATCCTGAATGAAAACTGGTAAGAACAATTCATGGCTGGAAATTGTATTATCCATGTAAGTTATGGAGTTGAAAACAGTTTCAATATTTACAGGTGATATAGGTACGAATTACATGGTTCACTTGCCTCCGTAAAGTATTCGCTATAAGTAAATTAGTCAGCAAAATTTACTAGCTTGAAATGGTAATTGCAAATTTGCAACATTATGAATCCTATGAAATCTTATAGTTAGACAAATTTGTGCTCTGAAATGGTAAAAGAGAGAAATGAATCACACCATGATCCCAAACATGCATTAAGAATATGCTCCTTCAACAACAGATAGACTCCAAGACCAGTAGGTGGAACGTTTTGTTCTTCCTAGTGCAAGACTCTTGGAATATCTTGATATTTTATGTAAATTATTTCTCTGCAATATCAGATTCTAATATTTTACTGCTTTTGGCTTGGCATATACATCACAATCCCATGTAGGTGTAGCAACCAAAGGAAAAGACATGTGAATTTCAAAAAGGCATGAAAAAGGAAAAGAAAAGACAAGAAAAGAAAGGCAGCATATATAAATATGATGACTTTTGTATGGATCATGCTGTTATGACATGCAATGCAATGCACAATACTTCAAGTTTAATCCATATAAAGAGTTCAGGAGATTCCAGAGACCTAGCTATCATAGTTTTGATTTTCTGTGGAGTGGTCAATTGAAATGAAGGTCTTCTCCTCTTCAATCTCATCATGACTTCCCATCTAGTAAATCATTGTATTTTCTTGGAAATGCAATTTCAGAAACAAAAAAAACTCATCTGGACAACATGGGATTAAAGCTGTCTAGTCCTATCTTCTTATGCAAAAAGCATTTGATGGGATTTGTGAAATTGAAGAGAAAATGGGGGTAAATAAATAGTGAGAAATTCCACTCAAAGAAAAAAGAGAAGAAAAGACTAAAGGTGTTTTATTAGGTAAAGTAGAGTGGGGAAGGAACCAAAATCAGGTTTTATGACAAAACCTTTTATTGGTAAGAGAATTTCTTAGAACTAACCAAAGCTTATTATGGGATTTAGGCTGTCTAGTCCTGTCCTTCCCTTCCGCTGCAAAAAGTTAGCTTTTGATTGGATTTGTGAAATTGAAGAGAAAATGGGTTATGGCTATAGTGGGTGAGATTAGTATAGGAACTATATTATATGCACACACTCAAAGCAAAAGAGAAGAAAAGACTTAAAGGCCTTTCATCACCCGAAGGATCAAGTAAAGTTAACAAAATCAAGTTTTTTTGTCCAAAGCTTTAGAATTGCACGATTTACTTGATGAATATGATTATAAAAAGAAAAAAGTATTTGAAGGACAGAGATTTAAGCACACCAAGAACACTGGGATGTAATTGAAGCACAGGTAATTGGACATGATAACAAATATATATATCACAATTAATCACTACAAGAAAAATTGCTAATAGTCATTGACATTAGTTGTACAAGATGAGGTGGGTAAAAGGCACTAGTAGTGGCTAGTAGTGGCTAATAGTTAACATCGACAATTATTGGTGTCTGTGTGCTATTAGGCGCTAATAGTGCCTTTAGCCACCTTATCCTGTACGACTAATTTCAGTGACTAATGAGGTTTTTTTCTCGTAATACTCTTCCCAACATTATCAATAACCCCATCACTAACTTTGTATCTTCTTCTGAATCAACTGCATCTTTAATTTCATCCCATTATATATACAGTGCAATTGTACATGATCTACAGCCTACAGAGAAACCTTAGGCTTAACATTATGGGATTTTTGTATGTTTTTATGGTCAGGACAAATAAGCAATAGGAATGCTTCTGAGTTCATAGGTCCTTTATTGATGTTGAATAGTAAGTTATCTGTTCAATTACACCAGAAATACTATTGTTATAGCTACCTATAGGCTATCATCTATGCTTAGCTCTCTAGTGCTAAATCCAAATTCTACACAATGTATCTGTTTTGTGCATTGTAAAAAAAAAAGGGTTTAAATCATGAATTAAAAGTTATAAAAGAAGAAAAAAAAACACATTCTGGTGCAAGTTTGCAAACTTTTGCTGCTGTCACAGATCTTTTTCATTACTTGGACGTGTTTAGTGTATGCTTTCACGCTTTCCATTTTCTATCTGCACTAGCATACTTTATTTTAATTTAGTACCTAGGTTATAGCAGTTTGCCATATTTGCGTCTAAATTATTGCTTCCACAGAAAAAGTAAGAAAAAAAGAAACATTATATAAGTTGATCAAATATTATATCGCACATCTTCAATGTGAAACATGTACTCTTTTTCTCTCCATTTAATGATGATATACTTTCTTTATTTCTTTCAAGATTTTGTCCATATTTGATATTCCCTTACATTGAGACCCCATCCCCCATGCTATGTTATATAATACTACCCTCTCTGCAAATGTTTTTGCGCCTGTGAGAAGCTTTTTTTTAAAAAAAATTAAATTTATTTTAGAATTAAAAATGATAATTGATAGTTGTGTTACATTGACAAAAAGAGTATATTCAAATGGATTATTACTTTTGCTCTCTAAGTTTGTTTTACAAGCGATTGGGGGAGGGGGTTTATACAATTATTAAATGGGTGTTTGGGAGTTTTGAACCTCTATCCACATGAGTGAAAGTGGAATAGATCAACCAACAGAGCTATACCCACTGGCTTTACTCTCTCTACTTTTGGGTTGCTTTTTTATATTTATTTTTATAAAGGACTTGGGTGATAAATGTGTCAAGAATTAGTTTTCGCCCATCTCTATTTTCCTTATGCATGGGGATCCCTTTACCAAATAAATTATTTCCATGCTAATTCAAAATAATCATAACCTATATATATAGATATGCCTCCTCCAAAACAAATATATATTAGTTTATCCATCCCCAAAAGATATTTAAGGACATCTTGTAATAAATTACTATTAAACCAATTGGGTTTGATCCTAGCAAATCGATGTCTCTCGAGACAAGAATTTGGTAGTTCGCACATTGAGACGTAATAGGGAGACAAAGTTGTCCCCTTTGTGCTGGCCATGCCAATAGAAGGACTCAACAATAGAGAGAACAAATTTATACCTTCATGGAGATTCTTGGCTCTGCTACCATATACCATTCTCTTCGTTTTTCTTTTCATTTTTTAATGCGACATGAGGTATCTTAACCTCATTCATCCTTAATTAGGGTAAATGAAATGGTTTAAGGGGTTCTTAACACATTTTCCAGCTCTTTTGGGGGATTCAGAAATAGAAATTCTAAGCAACCAGGGGATTTCACACACAGCAGTTGAGATTCTCCTTTAAGTGTCGGCCTAAAGCCAAAAATGAGAAAAGGGAAAGATAAAAGAACGAAAGAAAAATAAGTTTATATATATAATTACATATATACATATATGTATAGAGAGTACGTACTACTAGCATAATCATACATAGATGCATGGTGGGGACTAGCATCTACCTTCTATGCAATTATTCTTTTTCTTTACCTATCTTTTAATTAAGAGTTTGGTAGGGTAGCATTTATGTAAGTGATTCTAAAACCAGTTGGTTGTGGGTGGACGACGAGTTTATATTTTAATATATTCGTCAGTTACGGTATAAGTGCGTTGATAACACCATATAATAGTGTTTTGGTTACACCAAATAATTTGCTTAATGTAAACGTATTAAGGTCAAAAAGCAAAAGGACAATTTATAGGAACCTGCTGTGTAAAACCAAGACATGGGAATGTGGGATGAAGAAGAGATGATGTCTCAGTGGGGTTTTTTAGTGGTGCAGGCAAATGGTGATTAGTGCTAGCTGTGAGTCAGTGACGGAACACTGGCTGGGATATATAACATGGAGAACAAGAAAAGAATCACAGAGCTGGACAGATTATTAATGAATAAATTAACTGATTAATTAATTAGGGTACGTAGGGTATTTTACGTTCTGTTAAATCTACCTAGAGAGAGTACAATGAAACCATACTAACTGTCAAAGACTGGCAAAAACTTACCTCATCATCATAAAAGTGAAAGACAGAGCTTGAGAGCTCATGACCTGGGAAGGGAAGGGAAGGGAAGGGAAAGGAAGGGAGACGGAGACATAAAATGTGAAGCTGAATTGGGACACACGCTGAACCCACCAAACAGTACATACTCTGTATATATTTGCAGCTTGATATGACATTTCAAGACTTCTTTCTCTTCTTTTCTCTTTTGACTGCACTACAGACACAAATATTACTCTCACTCTCTCTCTCTCTCTCTCTCTCTCTCTCTCTCTCTCTCTCTCATAAAGCTGCCAACAAGATCCATTATATCCCTTCCAACCTCTGTAGTCTGTAGGATATATAGTGAAAATAATAAATAAGGTTACAGAAATAAGAACTAGCTACTACTGTAGTGTAGTGTGTTATTAATTGCACATCCACCTCTCTCTCTCTCTCTCTCTCTCTCTCTCTCTCTCACTTGCATGAACCTAATCAATATTTGATTTGAAGTTGAATTTAATCTTATTAAATATAAACGTAGAAGGACCGTATGCACTCATAAGAAAAAAAGTATTCATTCCTCCGAAAAATCGTATTATGGGAAAATCAGGAAACGATCTCTCATTTTTTGAGAGGGTTACATGGGCTTCACATTTCTCTTGATATATATGCTTAGGTAAACGTCGGAAACATGTACTTTTCAATTCTCCAAATAAGGAGGCCAAAGGAACAATGCATGAACTTTTCAATTCAATCCCATGAACTTATTTTTATTGCTTTTTCAATCACATTTCTCTTGACATATATATATATATATATATATATATATGTCACTGTCTAATGTTCATATCCTTGAGAAACTTTGAAGAATACAAGCTTGGCTTGGGATCTTCTGAGTTGCGTGTATATATATGATATGACTTGAGCTGCTTAAGCCTTTTGCCCTTTCGTTGTTTTTTATGTTTCCACAACTAGCAAGCAAGTCCTATATATCCACCAAAGGGTTTTTACTATAAATTTGGAATTTAGAGATAAGAAAAAGTGGGATATACTTGTTGGAAAAAGGAGAGCATATTGTACCATTCATTTTCCTCATGGCCATGTATAGCTAAGATATGTAAATTTCACCCAAAAAAACTGATGAAAAGAAATTGCCAGAGAGCATGAGAGAGAGCGAGAGAGAGAGAGAGAGAGAGAGAGAGAGAGAAATTACAGGAACTTGGTTTGTCATTGATGTATGAGGAGCCATTGCTAATTAAGGAAGCTTTTTAAAAAATAAGGCAAAAAAAGAAGAAGCAAGAACAGAAGAATGAAGAAAAGAGCATAGCTAGGCTAGCTAGCTTCCGATCATAAGCAACTTTTTAGCTGCCCATCCATAAAACGTTATTCTAAACCAAGGTCACTAACTAGCTCACTGGGAAGAGTAATTTTCCTCAATTTCAGAGGCTGCATCATCATCTTCTTCAAAACAGTCAATGCCATAAGCTGCATGGCCATGTCCAAATGCCTTGATATGATCTTTGAGAGACCTCTTGTGCTTGAAATCAGAGCCACAAGTGCAATACCAAAGCTTCCCACAATTCTTCTCATGGGTTCTCCAATCACCTCTCACTGCAAAAGCCTTGCCACATTTTCTACACATGAAAGGCTTGATCCCATGCTTTCTCTTGTAATGAGTTTGGAGGGTTCTGAAGTCTTTGAGAGGCTTTGACCTTGGATGGTCAATGTTGTTTCTGCAACCTGGTGCACAGCAATAGCAAGGCAGTCTAAGCATGGCTGTTGGCTGTGTTCCTCTTAGAGATTCTGGCCCTTTTCTGTATTGAGATCCATGCCCCCACATATGCATCTACACATATAATTTTATTAATTAGTCAAGCAAAAACCCACATCAAGCTGATGAGGGAAGAAAATGAAAATGCAAAGGAACTAGCTTTCACCGAATAAAAAGTTGGACTTGTTGTGCATAAGATTCGGATGTCTTTGAAATGTTGATTCTTTTTAGACTTGTTTGAATATAGCTAGCATTTGTAATTTGTTCTTTTTCTAAAACAAACATGGGTGATGGGTCAAGGTGTTTTCAAATGAAAAGATAAAGCAAACGTTATATATAGCACTGTTGATGATACTAAGAAATTTATTGGTTCCTCGGGGTTAGATGAGGAAGATCATCTGATTCTGAAGGCAGGAAGAACTTGGGTTTGAGACAGCTGCCAAGCCAATGTGAGAGACACAAACTTCAAGGAGCAAAAAGCACAATTGCTGTGTAGTTCAATCACATAAAGAGAGGTGCTAGAGCTGATCATAATTATTCTCAGAGACTCAGTCTTGGACCAGGTAGCTAGCTGAGATTTATTCTTACTTTTTAAATCCCAGAACCCACAAATCATGCAAAAAGAGGGAAAAAAAAATGAGTGGCTGGTGTGGTGATCATAATATAAAGTGCCATTCTGGACATACAAAACAAAAGAAAGTAAAAATGATTTAAAGTTGCAAGAAGAAGAAAAGGGAAACCCTAAGGACCCATATAGTACCACTGCTCTTTCCTCTCACCAGTCCACAGCATATATATATATATAAAATAAAAGTTAAAAGACTAAAATCAAGCTAAAAAAGAAGTGTACAAAACAAAGTTAGATAGGAATGGATTTTCTCTTTCTCAGTAAAATCAAGAGAATATGATCAGAAGCAGAAAGTGATGGGAGCTAGGAAAACAAAAAGTGAATACTTTTTTATTTATAAAAATAAATAAATATTTCACACAACTTTTTTTTTCCCCCTCTAGCTAAGAAATCATGGTACAATTCAGACATATATGAAAGCTAAGATATTGTTGTACCTGCATGTTATTGTATCTGTTGAACGTCTTGAAGCAAAGAGGGCATGAGAACTGGGTTGGACCAATTAAAATCTGAGCAGGAGTAGGGATCCAATACTGGCCCTTGTTGAGTCTGTTTGGGGCATACCCAGCTGAAGCAACAGTCACATCTACTACTTCTTTATCTGATGAGATCTCTGGGGAAGAGAGCCTAGAGATCAAATCAGCTGATAGGGTCCTGCTTGGAAGCCCTAAATGTAAAGCCACAGTAACAGTTTCATCATCTTCATCTTGATCAACAATATCAGCAGAGCTGGAGACGACCAAGCTTTGGTGATCAGCTGAGTCTTTTCTACTGTTGTTGTTGTTGTTGTTGTTTTGATGATCAGCTTCCATGGCATTGAAAGAGGGTTCTTGCAAGTCTTCATGAGGATGATGGTGTCTTGAAGGGCTTAGGCTGAGGAGGGGAAGGGCTTCTCTTAGAGGAGGTGAGGGAGGTGATGATGAAGAAGAAGAAGACTGGTGGTGATTAATGAAAAAGCTATGATTGTGCACCATCAAGTTATTTGATGAGCAGAAATTGTTGTAGTCTCTATAATTAGGAGGAGCATGGAAATTATATGGATTAATAGAAGGAGGTGTGGAGGGGGAGGAGAGGTGGTGGAGAGGGTTGAGATTGAACCAGCCATTATTGAAGTAATTAGAGTAAGGATCTGTCATGGTGATGATGATGAGAGGTGGGAGAAGCTAGAGAATGGATGGCTTGCTCGGATTGGGTTAATATACACACAGAAGGGAGAGAGAGAGAGAGAGAGAGAGAGAGAGAGAGAGGACCAAAAGTTAATAATAAGGTGGAGGAGAGCGGAGACCTATTGAACAAAATCACCAACTCAAAAAGAAGTAGTGTAGTGTGAGGGTGAAGGGTTAAAGAAATGTCAAAAATCAAGGTTGATAAAGCAAACCCAACTGAGTAAAAGGAGAGACAAGAAATCACTTGTGAGGTGTGACCAAACAGTGACAAAATATGCTAAAGAAGAGAGAGAGAGATATAATCTTGGGACTTGAAAGGACAAGTCACTTATTGAACACTGTGTACAAACGGTATACAAGTATGTGTACATACTAGCTATATGGAAAGGAAGAAAAGAAAATTTACCTCACCAACCCAAGGACTCAACTTTGATGATGAACAAGGCATAACAAGGGCAAAAGACAAAGTTGGTAATTAAGATTGTGGAGCTTGTCCCCCATCATCCCATTCCTCCTGCTCCCATTGAATATTGATGAGAGAGAGAGATTGTACAATATACAACCATCCATGCATACAGCAGAACTGAAGCTAGCTAGCTATAAGCTAAGGGTTGTAATTTTGAGATAGATGTTATGTAAGTACACATATACCATATTATTTTAAAAAATTAATTGAATTTTCTGTGGCTTTGGGAGATATATATTTATATATAGTTAGATCCAAACCCAGCATTTGCTTTGGTGGGCGGGCCATGGTCGGCTAAATTGGCTCCCCACGAGCACAGAGAGATATTGTCCTCATCTCATCTCATCACTGTTTGCTTGCTTGTTTACATGCACAACAACAATGTTACTGTTTCTTCTCTCTCTCTCTCTCTCTCTCTCTCTCTCTCTCTCTCTCTCCCCCTCGGCTGATCTGCTATAACAGCAGCTGAAGCCCATTTGGCTTTATTTATTTTTTCTTCTAATTAATACGTATAATGGTATGGGCCAACAAACTGTTTCTGCGTATTGAGCCGACACTGGTAGTAGTATTGACCTTTGACAAAAATTTCGTGTCGTGAAATTACATTTGTTTACTAAAACCTTTTATGAAATAAATATATATGTGTCCCCATATCATCCTAAGCCTTAAAACATCTATGTCTAAGAGAAAATATATATATTAAAATTACAAAATCAAAAGGGCAGCTTAAGATTCTTGTCACATCCCTATTCATAAATTTACAATTGTTCTTGTAAAATGTTCAACCTCTCAAGATCTGGTATTCAAAGTAGAAATGTACAAATTGAAGGTGGTTCGAAAATGTATTGATGCTCTTAAAGTATATTTTTGCTGGAGGAAAAAAAGATAAGGTAAGAAAAAACCTTTTTCCATTTCCGTGGCAATTATGCTATTAGATCGGTTTGTCTTGTTTTGTTTGGGAAGAAGACTCACTTGCGAAATGTTATTGGGACAAAGAACAAAAGAACATTAATTCAGGAAAACAAGTTTGCTGCAAACTCTGAGAAGCATGGCATTGGCTACCCACATCACTCCAATTCCGTACCAAATTGCCATACTTTCTAGTCCCGTATACATTTCGCGTACAATATTATAGAGACTTGGTGTGTGAATGAATATCACATTCAAAGTCACATTTCAGTGCATGGGACCCTCTCAATAATAGAGAAGAGCGATGCTAATGCTATCAATTGTCGACCACGTGCGCACACGTGAGTGACGGTAATCCGTTAATGCATGTAAGTGAATCTCACAATATATCAATGATTGAAAATCGCTTATGTAGTGCTGAAAAAAAAAAAAAAAAAAAAATCGCTTATGTAGTGCGTGAACGATTGTTGCTAGCAAAATTATATAGAAGAAATGAATGGGTTGAGGAAATTGATTGATGATTGATATCTGTCATCTGTGAGCATTAACATGTGGATAACTTTTTTTAATTTCCTTTACTTTTTAACGAATAAAACGTGGGGACAATCTGGATGATTGGGCATTCTTTAAGCAATTGGAGCCAGAAGAACAGTAGGTATGAATGAGCTTTTGTATTTTATGAAAAGCAAATGCCTTTTCTGCCAGTATAAGTATTTCGTATTTGCTAAACAAATACAAAGACGAGTCATCTTTTAGCTTTCTACCTGGTGATGTAGGCTGGTCCTATAAAAAAATGAATAATCAAATTAGGGCTCAGGTCAACGCAACCAAGTATGCCACGTATTAAGAAATTGGACATGGGCCAAACCTAAGTCATGTCAAGCCCAATCCGGAAAACTTTGGGCCAACCTTATTTGTTTTTTTATCTTCTCTCTTTTAAATCTTTCCTTTTTCAATATTACAATGTATGGATATTATTTTGTAGTAAAAAGAAAACGGATTAAAGAGTGATAATGAAAATAATTTCATTAGAACTGGGTCGTGAGTATTAAGCCTGACCCAGATCATGAGCAAGGAAGTAAAATGGGGGGTGAAAGCGAAATAATATCCCCATTTGACAGAGGATAAGATGAAGGCAAAGCAACCCAATGAAACAAGACCATTATGAAGAAAAGCATGTACAACATCAAGGAAAAAGAATAATAAATGAATTAACACACAGCCAAACAAAGTAACACGGGCCCTAGTTCCGGTGTCCAACCCCAAAGTGAAATCTCTTCGTATGCTTATCATTAAATGCATATTCGAGACGAAGAGGCCCCAATGGTGAGTCCAATCTGATGCCAAACCCGTAACCGTACCCGCTTCCAGGCTTCAGCCTAGCACCCGCAGGATCACCTGATCAAAAACAAAACATAACCACCTTTAAGAACATTGCCTGTAAGCAAAAGGCAAAGCTAATGCGAAAAAAGTTTAAATTTATGCGTGTAGATAATCTTGGGACAAGATGGTTCTTTATGGTTCCAAGGATTCACGAGTGAATAGTAAATTAAACTATGGGAAACCTACCAGGAACACTGGGGCCTGATCCAAGATCCGTGCCATAGTCAGCAAAAATAACTCCTCCAACTGGCCCTATCTGCAACAACAGGACATGACATGATGATGGATCAAGGAATCAATGTTTTCTTCAAATATATAGAGAAGACAGTTTCCCACAGTATCAATTGTTATGATTTGAATGCATAGTAAAAACAACGGGAAACTTCATTTGCTACATCAAACATGATATGCCCAGCACAGATGCTTGTAAAAGCCCAAAAAAGAAAAAGAAAAGAGAGCCCATTTTCACCACATACCATGGGAAAAGAAATTTCTCCGGAGCCAACTGTATAAGATCTACCTGAGCCCACAGCACCTTCTTCGTAACCTCTTACACTATTTGTTCCACCGATGACAAATGCTTCATGTGGTGGGAAGTTACCAACCACATGGCCACCAGACAAACTAGCAGTGCAAAGCATAACAAAGTCAAAACCAAATTAAAGCATCATTTGCTTAATTTCAAAATATATAAATTACAAAAGCAAGTTGGGTCAAATTTTGGGTGAAACTATAAAACTCATAATGTTTTATAATATTCGATTGCTCCTACTCTTGACAAGTACAAAACGGCCATACCTTAAAAGAAAGCGAGCAGGGCCAAGTTCTAGGTCTGTCCTGGCACGAGCATTTATTCTGTTGAAAACCAACCATTCAGGCAAAACAGGAAGGCCTTGTTCCATGTTGAATACCAGCTGCAGAGGGCCATAAATGAGTATCAAAGTACAGTGGAAGTTCAGAAAGGAAAAAATAGTGAGTCATAATTTGTGAACACACTGTGATTGACTAACCATTGAAGACCCATGGTCACCAGAACCTGTGTAGACACTCTCAAGTTTAGCAAGTAGCATATCGTCATGGTTATTGCCACTACAAAACAAAAATGGCAAACAAAGAGCAGAAGATTAGAATCATGGATCACAGCAAAACTTAAACTAAGATATGGAAACTAAACTGAAGTAGTTTGATTTTTATTTGATTTCAGACTCGCGTACCTTGCAGTTAGGGGACTGCTGAAGAAATCCTTGATAATAGGATTTCCTTTCTCATCACGAGCACCAGCATGCTGGTAAAATAGTCCAGAATATGGGTAGTTAATGTTACAAATAAAATACCAACTCAACATAAATCTCATAAAAAACCTTCCAAGTTCAAAACAACCACTGAATGTTAAAACTCATCCAAGAAACACACACACAAAAAAAAAAAAACAGCCACAGGGGGGATAAAAGCACAAGTACCTGAAAGATAAGCCCTGCTGTTCCACTCAACTTTGGCCTTATGGGTCGGCTGAATTCAATACCAGCTGTGATGCGACCAATGGTCAAGTTGCTACCATCTTGTTGGTTACCATGGATAAGTGTTCCAGGGGTTCTTGAATTCTAACAGAAAAGAATTGGTCAAGCGTTTCGCCATAACAAATTTTCAAGTAGTGAATAGTCAAACAATAGTACTTTATACAATACAACATTAACGTACCTGAACCATTATAGTCCTGGACGTCCGCATATCATCTCCCGCAATCCATGGATCTGAGTAGTTTATACGAAATATTGAGTCTATCTGGCCCCTCTCCAGAGAAACATGGAGCTTTTGATTTCTTCCAAAGAGATTCCTATGAGAATATGCAAAGCTGCAAGGCAAGAAAGAAATTTATATCAAAAGTGTATTAATGAAATCATAAGAATCTAGTGCAACACTAGATGACATGCTGATAGTGAACACTAACACTATTTGAACATAGACACATGTATATTTGTATGTATATGTAGAAAGACATAATGCTTACAGAATCCAGATGGTCTGTCACTTCATAAAATATTAATAATAGAAAGCATTTTCAATACACAACTTTTTATGTGCAGTAGATTACCTTCCAATGAGTCCTGAAAGAGGGCCGCTTGTAATTCTGAAATTAAATAACAGAAGTTAACATTTTATACCACAAAATCTAAAACATAAACTCATATATTGACCACACAAAAAAAGTCAATTTGTATGTTCCACTCATTTGACTTACCCACTAGATATACCACCACCAGCAGAAAAACCTCCACTTGGTCGCTCAACAACATTCATGGAGATATCAACCTTACCAGCATCTACAATTTTGCAGTAGTTTTAGCAAGCAACGCATTCAACCACATGCATGAACTCCACACAAACATGTATAAATTTTTAAAGATAAACACAAAAAAAAAAAAAAAAATCATTGAACACTAACAAGATGGAAAATATGTTTTCCAACGAAAATATTTGCAAAAAAGATTTCTTTACCACCTGCTGGCTGGGGTATAATGCTAACATCTTCCATAAGTCCCATCGTCAATACAGTCTCCACATCTCTTTTTCCTTGAAGCATACTGTAGACCTACATAGGTATCATCCCAAGTAGCAACCCTTAAAAGTTGACATGTCACCACTAAATTTAGTGCATTTCTTTAAGGAAGAACCATTTAAGCATAAATACTTGATGGCAAAGTAAAAGCACAATGTTCCCAAAAACCCACTAAGATCATTATTATATAGAGAAGATACGTCCAGGAAAGTACCTGACCCTTCTTTGTAGTAAGTTGGCGAAGTATTGTTTCGGGCTTTGTCTTCCCTATAGTTGGTTCCCCACTAAGAAGAGCACAGAAGAATTAGCAAAGAAATCATTTCATAGCCACTTTTTCAAGAAAATTTGAACATTATCCATGCATGCAACATCTGTAAATGCGAACTCGATTAAACCAGTTACTTACGTCTTCCTGTCAAGGAACCGTATGGAGATATTATTGACCTCTGCTTCTGATACTTGTAACTTAAGAACACCCCCTGAGAGACTCTCAACAGCTGAAACCTATAATGTAATCAAGAAAAGAGCTGTCTACTATTATGAAAAATCTTGATAAAAAATAAAGCACAGTGAAGTCTTCACTGAACCAGTTCTACATTCTACAGCACTAGAAAATATTAACTTCATCTTTGTACATGCCGAAATTCAAAACAATTATAAAAAACTTATAGAGAAGAAACCAACCATTGCAAAAAGGCCCCGATCCATGTACCAATCATTGATGGAAGATATAACTTCATTCAAACGCTTAAGATTAATAACTTTTCCTGCACAACTTGACACCAAAATCGAAAATCAATATAGGACTCTTTGATCACACTTAAGTGGCACACCAGAAAGAGGCAAATGATCTTTCGTGCAAAGAGCATGCATGAACAACCCTAAATATGTAAGAACGTTGAAGAAAAACCTACCATATCCATCACAGAATGCATCCCTTATAAACTTCACTGGAAGAACATTTGCCCCTTCACATACTAGCCCTTGGAATTCCTGGTTTGGTTTTACCTAGCACCATTAAAAGATTATTATACTATTAGTCTTAGTTCCAAGCCAAATCAAATAGGAAACATGTTCTCATACATGATTATGACATGAGTTTGCATCATCTATGAAACAATAACACAAAACCATGATTGCTCGCTTTCTATTTCAAATTTATTTATTTTTAGGCCAAATCACTCTATCTAATGTAAAGACAATAAAATCAATACAACAAATTCATAAAAGTGATGAACTCAACACAACAATAAAAAAGCACCTAGGTAATTAGCATGAGGTCATAAGGACATAACTGAAATTGAAAATGACAAATGAATACAAAAATAATACAAATAATAAACACTAAATGCTTTTGGTTCACGACAAGCATTAGTTTCAATTTCTTTAAGCTCTTCTCCTACATTTATTAGGATTATAAACAGAAAAAAGCGCAGAACGCAATTCAATTCGACAACAATGCATATGCTTGTACCTGAAAGATCAATCGGATACCGTCTCTCGTATCTACAGCGACTGGCATGCAAGAGCAGAAGTATCCACTATCGAAGATTCTCTGCACGTCCTCTTGGACCTCGCGCACAGTGAGCGCCGAGTTGGGTCGGCAAGCCTTGAGAGCCGCCAAGGCCTCCGCTTCCAGGTCCTTCCTCTCCAGCTCTTCACCGTCCTTGTTCCTCACCAGTACCTCGCTTATCAAAACCCTCTCCTCGTCGTGCCGACTCGATGAGTGGCCCTTCTGCTGCGACTGAGTCGACTCGTCCGGCCGAGTCAAAGACAACGATGCTGAACATAAAAGCGGCGACTTCCCTACAAACTGACTGTGGTCTGCATTCCGATTTCGTGATTCGGACTCTGCCGAATCAGCGGACCGAGTCAGGGACAACGACGCGGAGCAAAGAATAGGCATAGAGTGCAAGCGACCGTTTTGAATTACTGCAGTGCACTGATTCAACTCGGTGGACTGAAAGGGGGGCCATTTTAATGGTGGAAATTGTGCCAAAGCTGAACGAGTCTTGAAAGAATCGATGAGTTGAGCGAACGAGTTTCTGGTTCTAGCGAACAGAAAGGGAAGTTCCAATTGCCGATTTTGCGGGGGCCGAGGGACTTTGACAGAAGGAGACGAAGTGAACCGAACCTCGTCGTTCGGCGGCATTGTATTTGGTCTAAGAAATGAGAACGAAGAGAGTTGTTTGGGTGCAGAGATACTTGTTTGGAAATAGGAGGGGAAGGGTTTTAGGGATGCAATTGAAGAAACGAAAAACCCTAGAGCTTAGCTTGGACCACACTGAAAACAGAGAGGGGTTGGGTGAAGAAGACGGAGAAAAAAAGAGGAACACGGAGAATCTGGTAGGACTCGTATCGTTAACTTATTGGTTTCGGCTCGGGGGTGGTTCGTGGGCTTGGGCCGGGTTACTGTTGTGTTGTGGCAAGGGTAGTTGTCGGCCGAAGTATTTAATAGCATCCATAATGTGTTTTATTTAATAAGTATTTCAAACTTTTAATTAATGTTAATTATTTTTTATATTATTTTTTAATAGAGATGGACCAATAAAAACAAAACTAACGTGGACAAAAGCCGCACTAAAACTATTAGCCCATATCACCACAATTAACTATAAGCCCAAAATTTATTTGGTAATTTTTATGGATGAACAACGAAAATATTTATCTCTAAATGCTCAATTTCTAAGAACACTCCTAATTAAATGATACAAAATTATAAAATTTTCTTTGAGAACCTAAAAATGTTTATGATGCTTCTTTAATAATGATTTAGAGGAGCACGACCGCAAACATTTTCTCCATCGTTTGCGGTCGTACACAATATACATAATATTACAATTTGTAAACCAAAATCATGCTTGAATTTATAATGCTTTTAAGTTACAACACATTATTATTATTTTTTTTTTTAAGGTTTAAAAATAGTGATAGTAAGCATTTCGATGTAACAAAGCTTAATTAATTTAAAATTTTAATTAGAACAAAGCTTACAGCATGAACAAGTATCTCTCTCTGCACCCACCAATGTTATTAAATAATCTAAGAATTAGTGGTTTTGTGTATGTTTTTAATGTGGTAACGGCTACATGACGTGTGTTGTCCCACTTGAGCTTGGTGGATATGGAATTTTGGATCTTTGACTCGATGATCACATGGCATTATTGAAATCTCCGGCCTTCTCTTGTCAGCATTGAAATCTCCAAAACCAAATCTTACTACTCTAATAATAATACACAATTATCCAAATTACAAAACTGAAATAAATAAATAAATAAAAAATAGCAAGGCTTTCTTGTTAAATATATGACATGTTAAGAATTTAATACTATACACTATACTTCATCACTTGGTAGTATAACAATGTAACATGTCATATCTCTTGGCATAAGTAAGTTCTCTTGCAAATCGATCAATGCCAAGTAATTTACGTCGTATTAAGAATTAACAAACGTTGATCGAATAGAACTCACTAAAAACCTAACGCTACTCATCAATGGTTGAAAATTATTCCCGTCAAACCTAAACTATAAATAGTTTGACAAACAAACAAATGAACTATGATAAAGTTCGACAAATGCTTCCGGTTAATAAAATTTACTTCTTTTCAATAAGGTATATGAAATTCCATGCTATCGTTGCTCCCCACTACCGGCTCCTCTAATACGGTGTCGTTTTCAGGACTTCCCCACTACCAAAAGTCCCTTATAACCGTTGTAAAGCCCTCTCAGTCTAATATTCCTTTCAAACCGACCCACGCGCCCATTCTCCAACCGTTTAAACCCCACTCTCTCTCTCTCTTCTGAACCTCCAAGAACACCACATGTTCTCCCTCACAAACTTCAAGCTCTCTGCTTTTGCAAACAAAAACAAAATCCCACTTCTTTTCACTCAACACCAATCGAATTCTCCACAGCCATGGCTCCAAGAAAGCTTCTTGTTTTCTGGGTCGTCTTCATGAGCCTCTTCTTCTTCTTCACAGACCCGCCTTTTGCCTCCGCAGAAAACGTGAACTTTGATTTCCCCTGCTTCAATTTCCGAAACCTCACCTTCCTCGGCGATTCCCACATCCGAAACGGCGTGGTAGGCCTCACTCGTGAGCTCACCGTGCCGTCCTCAAGCGCCGGAACTGTAATCTACAACAACCCAATTAAGTTCTTCGACCCTGAAGCCAATATCACAGCTTCCTTCTCCACAAGGTTTTCTTTCTCCATCACCAATGTCAATCCGACCTCGTATGGAGACGGCATGTCGTTTTTCCTCTCACCTAATAACAGGATACTTGGCAGCCCAGGAGGTTATCTGGGTCTTGTTAATTCCTCCCAATTAACCAAGAACAAGTTCGTGGCCATTGAATTTGATACCAGGCTCGATTTGCATTTCAAAGACCCCAACGATAACCATGTTGGTTTGGACATCGAGAGCCTCACTTCAATAAAGACCGCAGATCCAATCTTGCAAGATGTTGAATTCAAAAGTGGGAATTCTATTACAGCTTGGATTGATTACAAGAATGACCAAGAAAGGCTCAAAGTGTATTTGAGTTATTCGAGTTTCAAGCCCGGAAAACCGGCTTTAAGTGTGGATATTGACCTCTCTGAGTATCTAAAGGAGGTTATGTATGTGGGTTTTTCGGCTTCGACTGAGGGGAGTACTGAGGTTCATCTGATTGAGAATTGGAGCTTTCATACATTTGGGTTTGTTCCTACAAGACCAAGATTGCAGCCTCACAATGTGTCTGATACAGATGTGGTGGTGAGTCCGAGGATTCCGGTATCTGGTTCCACCAATAAGCACCACAAGAGGCTTGGTTTAGGCCTTGGGATTGCTGGGCCGGCCTTCTTTTGTGTCGCTCTGGTGGTTTTTGGTTATGTTTCTGTGAGCAAATGGATGAACATGAGAAGACAGAAAAGCTTCAAAGCAGAGGTTATAGCAGGGCCAAGAGAGTTCGGTTACAAAGAGCTCAAGTCAGCCACAGGAGGGTTTCATTCTAGTAGGATTATTGGTCATGGAGCATTTGGAACTGTGTACAAAGCCTTTTTTGTCTCTTCGGGGACTATTTCTGCAGTGAAAAGATCCAAGCATTCCCATGAAGGTAAAACTGAGTTCCTTTCTGAGTTGTCTATTATTGCTGGTTTGAGGCATAAGAATTTGGTTCAACTCCAAGGTTGGTCTGTTGAGAAGGGTGAATTGCTTCTTGTTTATGATTTCATGCCTAATGGGAGCCTTGAAAAGGTGCTTTACCAAGAATCTGGACAAGGTACCTTATTGGATTGGTACCATAGACTAAATGTTGCAGTTGGTTTGGCATCTGTTTTAACATATCTGCATCAAGAATGTGAACAGCAAGTTATTCACAGAGACATAAAGACTGGAAATGTGTTGCTCGATGGGAATTTTAATGCGAGACTTGGTGATTTTGGATTGGCAAAGCTCATGGATCATGATAAGAGCCCTGTTTCTACGCTAACGGCTGGAACAATGGGATACCTTGCGCCTGAGTATCTTCAGTACGGGAAGGCAACTGAGAAGACTGATGTTTTTAGCTGTGGTGTGGTCATCCTTGAAGTGGCTTGTGGGAGGAGACCAATAGAGAGAGAACCAGGCAGTCTCAAAATGGTGAATTTGGTGGATTGGGTTTGGGGACTGCACTCGGAAGGAAGGATTATCGAAGCAGCTGACAAGAGGTTGAATGGGGAGTTTAAAGTGGAAGAAATGAGGAAGCTGTTACTTGTGGGTTTAAGTTGTGCTAATCCAGATAGTGCAGAGAGGCCTACAATGAGGAGAGTTTTACAAATCCTGAGTAATGAGGCAGAACTTCTAGGCGTGCCAAGGGTGAAACCAAGTCTCAGTTTTTCTAGTGGATTGCCTTTGTCTATTGATGACATTGTTTCAGATTGTGAAGAATGCAGCAGCCCCACCAGCTCTATGTGTGAGATCATTATTAACTGAAATAGGTTTCATGGTTTATTAGGCAATATATGCAGATTGCGTAGTTTATAGATAGATGAATTCTTTTGTTCTTTACTTTTTACCACTGCCTTTTTTATCCTGTAATTTGAAGATTAGAGACTGTAGAGTTCACTGGCCTGAGTTCAAACCTATCTATTGAATTGTGTGGTCTCTGCTTTATCAGGACAAAAGAAGCTTGCTTGAATATTTCATTTGTAATGACTCGTTCAAGTAACATCTCTTGTAATCGATTTTCTTTGTAGTGACAATGAAAGATTTGTAACTGGTTTAAGAGTTGAATGTACACAGAAATGATTTCTATACTATTCAATCTTATTAGTTTTATGACTTTTTGTTTTTTTGGGTAGTGTGTTCTGTAACTTGCTTATAGCTCTGGGGGGGGTACATCTCTTCACTTTGGTTTGACACTGGCATTAGTTGCAAGAATTATTTGGATAATACCTGAGAAACCCTGAAAATCTTTGGATTACATTGCTTTCTTCCCCTCATTTTAGGTAGAACTTTCGGATAATGGCCTAAGAATCTATGTGTAAAGCGGCTTTCAAGAAAAGGGGAAACAAATTCTAACCCCTTTTAACTCCTATCAATCCCTGTTATAAAGTAAATTCAAACTGGTACAGAAGCATAGAAGTAAAAAGTTTGGATGAGTTCTTATGAGAATTCTAGTCTAAATCAGCACAATAATTAGAAACTGACAGAATCCTAATTCAAACCAAAGCAGAACACACTAAAGAGATATTGCCAAACTCTAGGTGACAGGGCTTGTAGTAGCAATGTTGAATCAAAACTCTGCAATATTATACTTCTCCAATGGAATTGAATTGTGCCACCAAGCATGGAGCTCCACATTATTTCACTGAATTCTCATAATAGCCTTTTCTGTGATCTCCCTCTCCGATCCTGGTTTCTGCTGGTGCTCCGATCTTTCCTTGCAAAACGTTACAGGCTTTTCATGTTCCCTTCACATAGAGGATAAGCCAGGAGTATGGCACTTTTAAGTCCCTCACAATCCAGCAGATAATTCTTGTATCATTCTTCTACACACTGTAGGTCATGAAAACCAAAAAGAAAATATGTGCCGATTTCAAGGCAGTCACAGTTTACAACATAAACAAAGGTTTTCTGCGGAACATTTCAATGTTGGTGCACAAAATGGATGACAATATCTGTACTACGTACTAGTAGAAACCAAAAGATTATTAGCAAAATGCATAGCCAATTGATGGACTGTGCTTCACTATGAAAATAATGTAAACTGACCTTATTTGAGCAAGAGCTGAAAAATAATTCAAAAAATTTAAAAGAAAGGGCTTGCTTTCTTTGATTCCTTTTTCTACACATGCAAAGTGAGAAGGGATATATACTTTTTGAAGTACTTTGGAAATATTTTACAAAGAAATGGTTCAACACCAAAGAGCCTGCAGAGAGAGAAAATGACATGTCCTTTTTTTTTTTTTTTTTATTTAAATTTTTTATAGAAAGAGAATTCATTCATAGAACCAAATTCGTACAAAGAGCGACATGATACAGTGGCCTCATTAAAATCTTCCTAGGACAACCTCATGGGACAAATCAGGGGAGGAAAGAGTATCACATATGTCATGAACTAATAAGAGAGTACAATTCAGGTCACTTTGAACCATTACAATAAAATAACAAATCAAAAACGAAAACTAACACAAAGACCTCTGACGAGAACCGCAACTAGAGACCAACATAGTAGACCCACATGAGAGGAGTAAATCCGCAAGAGAGGACCGCAGAACATCACAACTTTCAAAAGAAGCCTTCTATGAGCAAAATCATAGTCCTTTGACACCCACACAAACTGCAAGGCATACCATAGCAGAAACTAGGAGAGAACACGGAAATGACCCCTGAGAAGCATTCCAATTCAACTCAAAACCTGACAAAGAAATCCTATTATGACCAAGCATAGTTCTTCGGTTGAAACAGAGACAAAACATCAACCACCAGGTATCACAACTCTCCCTAGGAGAGACACAATCCAACGTCACTACTGTCGTCGCCGCCGAGACGAAGACAACACCAGTCACCTAGAACACTGCAAAAACAACCAAACAAAACAAATAGACCTAGATCCAAACATATCTAAACTATCTGGGGAGGGGAATGGGAGGAGAAGAGGGGATAAGAGGAAGGGAAAAGATGGGAGAAAAAGAAGGGGAGATGAGGAGAAGAAGGGGAAGATGGACGGAGGGGCAGTGGCCACCTCCCCCTTAGCTTCCTTCCAATTAGTTATCAGCAAGGAGAAAGGGGACCAGGGTGCTGCTAGGGTTTTTTTTTTTTTTCCTCTCTCTCTCTCTTATTCTGCGGTAAAATGACCTGTCCTTGTAAGCTGCAATTTTCTACTTGACAGAAAGTAAATAAGAGATCAATGCAACTTGAAAAGTATTAATTGGTACAAAATTGACACATCCTTGCTTCAATTGGTGACAACTGCTACCTCTTTCTTCTGTTTACCTTTAAAGGAAAACTTATACAGAATCATATGCATAAAATTATTTTTACAGATCCACAAGAAGAAAGAAATTTTTAGTTTGCATTCAAATTAACACATATCATGTTGATGAGAAGACCTTGCATATGTGTTAGGTAGATGCAGATCAGACGGTGCTGGTAACATCACAGATGTGGGAATGCAAGAGATGATGACAGAAGAACAGAGAGCACACTCCCAACAGTGGCAAAGATCTCTTTGGCCAATGGCGGGTTGTGCTCTCTCTCTTCTGTCAACATAATCTCTCAGCTCTTTCACATTCACATCCATCCACCCTCAATGCCACAAGGCATGCATTCATCCCTGCCAGTGGAAAAACCATGAATTTGGATAATGCAAACAAAAATCAATCATAAAAACTTGCCTTTTGACCCAAGAAGTATTACATATATGATCTTGATGTTTTTTTTTTTATCAACATATCCCTCACTAATATGAAAGTTTTATCAAAACAACAGAGTTGCATATATATATAGAGAGAGAGAGAGATGAAAAACAAGAAAGTTAAGAGAAGGCTCAAAGAAAACCACCACTTTCTTTCTTTCTTCTCCTTTCCATGACAAATTAAGAGGAAGTAAAACTACCAAAAAATAACTGTTGAGAAACAAGGACTAATGAAGCAGAACAAATACGTATAAGCTAAAAACTCATCTGCAAAGACTACTTTGAGTCTCAGTGAGAGTGAGAGATACGTATAAGCTAAAAACTCTACCACAATGGAACAGTTACTGATGGATACCTCCTCTTATAGGGACCTTTAACTCCTCTTATAGGGACCTTTTGCCACTTGCTGTAACCGGTGACTTTTGAACTTTGACCGGCTAGTGAGGTTAAAATGGTCCTTTGAACACATTTATTTATGCCTCTGTTGTAATTTTAGCAGTTTCTTTCTACAAATTTGGATTAAAACCTGATTAAAACCCTTCACTATCACAGACTCACAGTTATTATTAATGTGACCAAGAATTATTCAAAATGTGTATTTAATTAAGCAGCAGAAAATGACGTCGATAAAGAACCGTGTAAGCAACCTCTGTAAACCAAAAATGGTGTCAGACCAAAAAAAAAAAAAACCATAAATGGTGAGGAGGATGTTGACCGGCTATTCAGGTCAGGTGGATCCAATTTAATTCTCTCACCTTACCAATACAATGCAATAACCACGCGTGATGCAAGAGAGGGGCATGGTTTTCGTGACTGTGGAGAATATCTTGACCGTTGAATGATGACACGTGGAGGACATGCAGGGTGGTTAGGTTGGTGATTTGGTATATGGCTAGTGGCTTGGCTTGATGACTCTCTGATGGAAAAATTCTGCATATTGCAGAATTCTGCATTCATGTTTGAGTTATTATCATTTCATTTTCTTTGAATTTACAGTTACTTGTTTGAAGATGATAAATAAACAAAAAAAAATAAAGAAATTAAAAGCATTGTAAAATTGTATTGTAATTTCTTCTAAGGGTTAAAAACGTTGAACATTAAACCTTGTGTACAGCTTCTGATAAAAACCCTAAAGACTGATAATTTTCCAAAGCTTTTATACAAAGGCTTCAAGCCAAGCTGAGATGCAAAAAATAACAGCAATGAAAATCAAATCACTCATACATATAATTACTTGGCTTTAAAAACAAAAGCCATTTTAGTACGTATAATTACATTTGTTTTCTTCCTAATGTCAAATTCCTAACAGTATACAAAAATCTCAATAGGTAGAATCTGTATAAATTTGTTTGAGTAATTGAGTCAGCAAAACACAAAAGCAGGATTCACTTCATTTTTTTCACCGAAGCTCTCACGTTCTAGGCTCTCCATTGCTGCCTCAGATTCAATCAATTTATTTTTCCGTTTAGTACCAACCGCGTCTGCCTGATCCGCAAACAAGATCTTTGAGCTGGGTGAACTGCAAATGTCTTTGTAAGTTTCATAATTAGCAGCTTGGGTATTTCCACCTTCCAAAAGTCCAGCTAGAGGATGCAAAACTGAGACCGGACCATCATTTCTCTCTAAAGTTTCCTTCAAAATAAGAAATTCAGAGACAAATTTTTCCTTGTTAAACTGAACGAATACTGCAGTTTCATCCAAGTGGTAGATAGACGTGATAGATGTCGGGCCAAAGACTTTTGAGATGCATTCTCGTATGTCCCGTGCCTTGAGTTTTGATGGGAATCCCCAGATTAAAGCAATGTTCTCAAACAAAATCTCTGGGTACCTCTTTTTGTGGTTAGTATACCCCAAAGATACTGCATTCTTCTTACCACTGGTTAAATCAATAATGTCTCTATTACTCCAACTAAGGTATAGAAGGTTGATGTGCTTCTGCAGCTTCTCATTGTGGGCCAAATGTTCAGACGGCAAAAACGACTGAAAATCAATCCCTAGATGACTGCATGTCTGAGCAAACACACAGCCTGTCATAAAAGCATCATATCCCGCTTCATGTTTGGCTCCAGAATTCCAGTTGGAGGACCTGCAAATAGATAATTTTGATAAGACTGACTTATTTCTAAGGTGCCTCCTCTGCTTTTCCTTTTCTTTGTATATTAAACAGGCAGGACTATTCATTATTTTGATTATCTTTCTCAATATTTACTGGTTATGCTATGAGAGAGATCAAAATGTTCACCTTCATCTTTTATGTTTCCTTTCGAAATGTGGCAATAAAAACTATTGAGACCCACCAAATAAATGAGGCACTTCTAAGTTATTATTACGGGCAGATAATGGAAGAAGCAAACCTCAAATCATCCACTTGAACTTCAACTTTAACACACGATTGGAATGCCAGATCAGTGCTTTTCTTCCCAAGAGCAATTTGTGGGCATAACATGGCAAATGCTGACGAAAGTGATGTTTGGGACTTCTTCATCCGTTGCTGAAGCACATGATTAGCATTCAAGAGCATTTTGGTGTCAATGACGTATGGAAAGCACTTGTTAACAGAAGAGACAAACTCTTCAGCAGTAGAAGGAAGAGGACCTACAAATTTGCTGTATATATGTGCAATATCTGTATGACAGCAAGAAGACATCTTAGCGATGTACAGAATCAAATTAAACTGTTTATGAAACTAGCACAGATATTTATACCAAGAAAACAATTGTGACCAACAATCAATTTCTGTTCTGATGAAAGAAGGTCAATAACGTGACGAAACCCAACTGCAGCTTGAACCTTCACCTCTGCCTGTCTACAATGCTCATCCTTCACCTCTTTCTGCAAAAGGTTTGCATACAGAAAATTTTAAAATTCACATGATAACAAGCCCAGACATGTCCTTTTGTGATATTTTCTGTTCTCCCTATTGCACTTTCAGCACAAACATGCTCCCATATAAGTATTTTGAAAAAAAGAATGTATACATAAATGCCAAATCTATCCCTTGAGAGTAATTTTAATGAACATTGTCATTTGTTTTGAACCACCAAGACCTCTCTTTAAAAAGAAGAAGGAAAAAAACTGAAATTCTAATAACTGAAAGTCTGAAAACTATTTGACAAAGTAAACATGCTAAGTAATCTTTCACATTTTGGAAATTTACCGCAGATCTACCTGGAGGAAACAAATTACTTACCATAAGTAACTGTCTGTCATCCTTGGAATCTGTACGCACAACTAGTTGCTGCTGACAGGTCTTTTCACCATTTATCTGAACATAAGCAAGATCTTGGAAATGCCTTCTGATGACCTGCATGATTTCATTTTAATATTCAGCTCAATAAAACCATGATTGAGAAGAAACCATGTTATTTACATCCACATAGAATCCATCTCAGCATAATCACAAAAAGTACAAGAAAATCTTGGAACAACAAAATTGGAAACCAGGTTTCCTCAAATGAATAAAACTTCCTTTGAGTAAGTTCGACTCATTTGAGGAAATTACCCAAGAATGTCTAGGAATGATGTTCTGGACCACATATCCAAGATTAATTTGTCACGAATAACAATCTAATGGTAGAAGATTAAAATGCAAAAAAAATTACCAATTGAATCAACCTAAGCTGACGAGAAGTGAATCCACTCAGACTAAGAGCAGGACGCATCTTAAAGAAAATGGTTCGTAACTGTTGTTGGGAGTCATTTGAGTTTCCCTGAAATTGGAGTTCTCCATTACCATTTCTCAACAACCCATCACGCCATTCAGTGAATATGTTCTTCATCCGTTCAGTGAAGAGAGTGTCAGCCATCTTGACCACTGGCATGTGCACAGGTTCTTTCGAGTTTGACCATTTAGCCAATAATTCATCCTCATATGCCAAACTCAAATGTCTTAGTGCCTCAATTTCCTGTCCTTTGGATAAATAAGATATTCCTGATATTGTACAACAGTCCTATTTTACAAACTGAGAGCATCTTTAAAAAAAACTAGATGAAATATGAGCCACACCTGATAAAAATTCTTAAATCATTACTTCATATAACAATAAAACAACTGCACTACCTTCATGTATGCAGATATTGAAATCGAACTGGTATTTAGCTAAGAAATCAATTGATGTAGTCTGGCATAGGAACTCATAAGCGGGGTTTGTGGCCGAAATCTCTTGACGCGGAAAAATATAGAAATTGTGCCTGCCAGAGTATAGATATTGTTAAACAATAAAAACAAAATAAAAGATTTACAATGGGGCAGGTTCGTTACACAAAATCATTTTATCTCAGATGAATGTGCTTTTGCATCTGCTTCAAACTACACAAAACAAAGCTTAACATCCACACAACTAAAGGTTCTGATACAACAAACATATGTATAAACCAGGAATGTAAGCAATTTCAGTCAAACCAATCTCAAATTTTCTTCTTTTTTTGTAATTTAAATTTACCTGCATTTAAAAAAAAAATTCAAAAATTGAGCTTTTCACTCCAAACACCAGAGAAAAACACTCAAAATCAAAATTGTGTCCTCCCCCAGCAATTTCTCAGCAAACTAGTGAAAAGTCAATGTGCCATTAACAAGAAACTCATGTACTATCCCTAAATTTCTGTTCTTTTCTTACTTCCCCATTTTCTAGGCAGCCAAACAGAGGACAAACTAACAACTAAAAAGAAAGATAAATGGCTTAGAACCAAAAAAAAAAGAAAGAAAGAACAATGGCACGTACGGATGAGCAATGAAGGACTGCTTGGAAGAGTCCCATCGAAAGGGGCAAACGCCGAACTGAAGCACAGCGAACTTCTCGGCCGAGTCCTTGACCTTTAGGTAGCAGACGTCGGCTCGGTCGAACTCCAGCGAGTCGCGCCACGGCGCGCTGGTGATGCCGGTCATCTCGAGATCGATGGCCACGAAGTCGGCGGCGGCGACATGGCGGCGCAGCTCGGCTAGAGCCGGCTCGAAGTTCGACTTCGTTACGTTTTTCAGAGGAAAGGTCGATGAAGATTGTACGGACGATGAGGAGTTGGATAGGGCACGTGACAGCGCACGTGATAGAGCCTTCACGGGGCGGTGAGTGTTCATTGTGTGAGCATTGTCTGAGTTTTCGGCCTTCGGGATTTACGCAGAGAAAGAGTATACAACCCAAGGTTGAAGATGAAGAGGCTAAACGGCGTCGTGGGGTGGGGTAGGCCCAACTAGGATGCTATAGAACGAGGCCCAACTTCCTAATGGAAGTTTGGGCTCAAGAGAGAAGGGCAAATTGAAACCTTGTTAAGGATAAAGTACTAACGCATGAATGTTTATGATCCTTATATATATAGTGGATTTAGGAACATACTAGTTTGTACAATGCTCTATTCAAGACTTCAATTTGCACATTTTGTCACATAAGGTAACAAAGTGTATTTGTGGAACATTAAGGTAACAAAGGATTTAAGGTACATACGAGTTCTCTAGGCGCATGTTGAATGTTGTTGGTGGAGCCACTCTTATACCAAGAGTGGCCTTGGCCCTTCCACATTTCAAACTAGAGGACTAGTTTTTAGGTAAAAGATACATAATGAGGGCACATCAAAGATCCTGGTTTGTGGGTCTCTTATCGGGTTGAGGGCTACATGAGTGTTAGAAAATACTAGTTTGAATGAGCTAACAAAAAATACCACACCTTGAACGCCATTAACGATAGGCGAAAAGCAGAGATCCGGTCGGGTGTGTTCGAGGGTGGGTCGAGGGCTTAACTAAGCTAATGTACCACTTTTCTGTATGGTTTCTCACAAACGACGCTAAATGTTAAATGGTGAATTCTTAATGGTAGGACTAGGTGGCCACGATCAATGGTTGACCTTTGGTAGTCTAATAGTGCCACGTGTCATGGTCATATTGGGTAGACTAGGCTGGGTCATTTCCTTCTGTGAATATAGATGAGGAAGAAATTATGAAGTTTGATACCTGGGTTGACGGAAAGTGGCGTAGGGATAGGCTTGAAAATGAGGAAAACCGATGGGCGATGGCCAAATCTTATTGGATTCGACCTGTCTTCTACAATGGGTGTATGGAGAAAAGCATGCTAGAGAGAAGACATGCTCGATGAGGCGAAGATACTGCAATCGGAACCGTCGTTAACGGTAGGCGAAGGGTGGAGATTTGAATGGGTCGGTTGGCGGCTCTCTAACAGGGTAGAATGCTGCAGGCGTGTTGAAAAAAATTGGTTTCACTAAGCTAATGTACCACATTTCTATGTGTTTTCCACAAATGATGCCAAATGTTAAACCGTGAATTCTCAGTGGTCAGACTAGGTGGCCACGGTCAGTGGTTGACCTTTGGTAGTGCGATAATGTCACGCATCACGATTGTATTCAGTAGACCCGGCTTGGTCTTTTCCTTATGTCAAGATAGATCATGAAGAGATGATGAAGTTTGATACCTGGGTCAACAAAAAGTGGCATAGAGATGGGCTTGAAAATGAGAAAATCAATGGAGGGTGGCCGAATCTTATTGGGTTTAATCTATCTTCTACAGTGGGTGTATGGAGAAACGCACACTAGAAAGCTGACGGGCTCGATGAGGTGAAGATATTACAACCGAAACTGCTGCTAACGGTAGGCGAAAGGTGGAGATTCAGCTGAGACAGTTCTCATGTCTCTAACCGGATCGAGGGATGTAAGTGTGTCAAAAAAGAAAGATTTCACTAATTTAACAAAAAAAAAGTCACACCTTGAATGTCTCTAACGGTGGGCGAAAGAAGGTGATTCGGCCAAGTCTGTTCTTCAGGTGGTTCGTTGGCATACCTAAGCTAACATACCATTATTCTATGTGGTTTCCCACAAATGGCACTAAATGTTAAACGTAATTCTATAATATTGTACTTCTAAACAATTCAAATCTATATTTAAAAGGGCGCATGACACAATCTGCATCTCCTTGAATGTTTTCTAAGTTGCTTTTAACACGAATATTTGCACTCCAAGTCACTATTGAAGATGATATCTTTTAGCCTAGTGGCCTTTTGACTGGTGGAAGTCGCAAGTAAGTCGATGTTATTTTTTCCTCCTTAGTTCAAATTGGTCTAGCCATGCACGTAAATTCTCAGTGGTCAGACTATGTAGCCACAATAGGTGGTTGGCTTTTGGTAGTGCAAAAGTGCCACGTGTCATAGTCGTATTGGGTAGACTGGCCTTGGTCATTTCCTTATGTCAACATAGATCATAACGAGAATGAAGTTTGATACCTGGGTTGACGAAAAGTGACATAGGGATGGGCTTGAAAACGAGGAAAACTGATGAGGTTGGCAAATATTATTGGGTTTAATCCGTCTTCTAAAGTGGGTGTATGGGGAAAAGCAGGCAAGTGAGACAAAGAAATTGCAACCGGAACCGCCGCTATCGGTGGGCTAAAGGTGGAGATTCGGTTGGGACGGTTCGCGAGTTTCTAACTGATTCGAGGGTTGTTGGTGTGTCGACAAAGGCCGGTTTCACTAAGCTAACAAAAAAAACCACACATAACGATGGGTGAATAAGTTGATCCAAGCCTACAGTAGGACTCGAATGAGATAGTTGTCTGGGTTCAAGCCATGTTTTATACACTCATCCAATAATTGGACAAGATTTTCCATAGAGAAAAAGAAGAGGAGTGAGATTCTCAGCGTGCGTGGGGTTCGAAAGAATTCCTCTAGATAAACTCTTAACAAAACCCAATGGTAAAACATCTAGGAACAAGTAAATGAAACAAACAGTAGAAATAAGAAGCTAGAAGAAATAAACAAAATGAGGAAGAAAAGAGAAGAGAATAAAGAAACACCTAGAGTGGATTGAGAGACAGCCTGATGGACTAGTTGAGAGAAAACATGATTAGCTGAGAGAAAACATAACAAACCTGAGAGGAAGCTGAGACAATCAAGACATCACGTGACTAAGATAAGGTATGGTTTCCCACAGACGATGCCAAATTTTAAATCGTGAATTCTTAGTGATCGAACAAGGTGGCCACGGTCACCTCGTGTCATAGTCATATTGGGTAGACTGGCCTTGGTCATTTCCTTATGTCAACATACATTATGAAGAGAGGATGAAGTTTGATACCTAGGTCGACATAAAGTGGCCTAGAGCTGAGCTTGAAAACGAGGAAAACGGATGGGGTGACTGAATATTATTAAGATTGATTCGTCTTCTACACTGGGTGTATGAGAAAATTAGGCTAGAAAGACAATGGGGTCGATGAGACGAAGAAATTTGCATTTAGAATCGCCGTTAACGGTGGGCAAAAGGTGGAGATCCAACTGGGTCGATTCGTGGGTCTCTAACCAAGTCGAGGGTTGCATGAACGTCGGAAAAGACTACTTTCACCAAACTAAAAAAAAATTACCACATCTTGAACATTGCTAATAGTGGGGGGAAACCGGAGCGGATGAAGTTTGATACTTGGGTCGACAGAAAGTGGCGTAGGGCAAGTTTGAAAACGATGAAAACCGATGTGTGTGGCTGAATTTTATTCGATTCAATCCATCTTATGCAATGAGTGTATAGAGAAAAACATGTTAGAGTGACAATGGGCTCCAAGAAATGAAAAAATTACAATAGGAATCGCCCTTAATGGTAGGTGAAAGACAGAGATTCAACGAGGACAGTTCACGGGTTTCTAACAAGCTTACAACAAAGACCAAAAAAAAAAAACACACCTTTAATGCCGCTAACGGTGGGTATAACTGTGGGGGAAAAGTAGAGATCCGTTTAGGTCTTTTTGCAGGTGGGTCGAGGATGTACCTAAGCTAACATACCACATTTCTATGTGGTTTCCCCTAGACGATGCCAAATGTTAAATCGTGAATTCTCAATGGTCGGACTCGGTGGCCATGGTCGATGGTTGACCTTTAGTAGTCAGATAGTGTCACATGCCATGCTCATATTGGGTAAAATTGGTTTGGTTATTTCCTTATGTCAACATAGATCATGAAGAGAGGATGAAGTTCGATATCTGGGTAGACGGAAATTGGCATAGAGATGGGCTTAAAAACGAAATCGATAAGGGATAGCCAAATCTTATTGAGTTTGATCCGTCTTCTACAGTGGATGTATGAAGAAAAGAAATCTAGATAGACGACAGGGTCGATAAGATGAAGAAATTGCAACCAAAACTGCCTTTAACGGTAGGCGAAAGGCAGTGATCCAGCCGGGTCGGTTTGCATATCTCTAACCGGTTTGAGGGTCGTAAGAGCGTCGGAAAAGCCTAGTTTCACTAAGCTAACACTACAAGAAAATGGGCCTTAGTTGACACTTTATAGCCGACGCTTTTTGCAAAACCATCACCTATTCTATGAAGCTTTGACGCTTTTTAAAAAGCGTCAACTACATAGTAGGTTTTCATGACGTTTTACAAGAAACGTCAACTATATATCACTTTCCTTGATATTTAATAAAAAACGTCAACTCTACATCACTTTTTCTTGACATTTTATATATATATAAAAACGTCAATTAAAACCCTTGTATACTTCACACTTTCTAAAATCACCATTAGAAAAAAGAGAAAAAGAGAGATAAAAAAAAAAAAAAAAAAAAGGCTGACACTTTATAAACAAGTTGGTCTCAAACCCAAAAAAAAAAAAAAAACAGTTGGATTAAGTTAAAGCAGAGGAAACGCTATAAGAGCAATTCCACCAGTTGCCCATAGCCATGGCAAGGGGGGAGGCTAAGGCAGCCACTATTCACATGAATAGTGGCTGCCCTTGCAAAAAGTAATGTTAGTTTCCACCAGTTGCCCTAGTTTAAGGCAAACACTATTCATTTTTTTGTTTTTTTCACATTTTTGTTTACCTAAACAATTAATTTGGACAATATTTTTTTAAAAGATTTTTGGTGTGGGAAGTGAAAAATATGACTAAGTATTTATTTTTAAAAAATCTGAATTTTTTTCGAATTTTTTAAAATTTTTTTGTTGCTGACGTCATCGCTGACGTCAGCCCCCTAGTTTTGGATCTGGGGCTGAACCTGCCCTCGGGCCAGCCCTTCTTCGTGGCCCCCACATGAAACTCGGGCCAGCCTTAGCTGCTGGAGCCCATTTTTCTCCCAAAACCCCCCCAGCCCGAGTCCAGCCTTAGCTGCTGGACTTGCTCTAAGAGAAAAAGAAAAAGAAGCTGTTGTGGCGGGCACTAAAAATAAAAGCGGGATCTGATTTTTCACGAGTGAAACCCCAATTTTTCAAAAGCTCTCTCTCTTTCTGACTCTAACTCTCGCTCTCTCACTTTCATTTTCATTATCGCTCTATTTCTCTCCTCTCGTTCCTTCTCACTCTCACTATTTCTCTCTTAGCTTTCGCTCTATCTTTCTCACTCTTGCTCTGTCTCTCTTTCTCTATCGCTGTGGCTAGCTCGTGCTCTCTCAGTGGCTTGCTCACCCCTCGCGCAGTCTCTCTTCCTCCATTGTAAGCCCTAATTATGTTTTTTGTAATATCTATGTTCCATTTATATAGAAATTGGGGAAGTTTCTGAAAAAAGAATTTCTAGGTCTTTTTCTAGGAGTATGATTTGTTTTTTAGGTTTAATTTTTAAATTTTTATGGATTTTAAGTTGAAGAGTGTGGTAATGGTGATGCTTATTATTCTTTTGAACCCTGGAAACCCATAAAACGCCATGGAAAGCAAAAGGAATTACCCCTTGTTGTGGTTGATGGCTGGGCAAGAGTGCCCAGCAACGGCTCGTTGAAATGTCTAAATGAAGAAAGCATGGCAGCACTTGCTTCTTGTTTGTTTTTGTTTTTGGACCTGGCCAAAACGACAGGTCACTTAACTTCTATTTTTATATTTTGTCATCATGGCCTCTTGGACCAGGTTTGAGAAAACAAAAAACCCAATACAGATCTCTTTCCCAGCCTGATATTAACAACCCCACCCAATTAAACTTTTCTTTATTTAATTTAAAATACATTTAAATTTTCAGTAATCACATTAACTTCTTAATTTTGTTTATTTGGACTATATCTCCGTATTATTTTTTGGTTGGAGTTTTTCTTCCTATCATTTTTTTTAATGTTCAAGTATATCTCCCTATCATTGAAACCAAACCAGAGTAGTATTTAACTTCACACAAATGAAAATAGTTTTCTTTTTAAGTTTTCCAATTTCACTGTAATATGCATATAACAGTCTAATAAACATGTTCTTCTTCCATTTATTTGCCCTACAAGTTCCAGCTTATGACAAAAAAGAGTATAAAAGGCTCTTGAAACAACTGAACCGACGAAGGTCAGTGTCAGGGAAATTACGGGCTTCATATCGAAAGCAGCACATAGGTTCGTTTTCTTTAAGATGCATTTGTTTTCCTATGCGTACAACTGATCATTTTTCTTCTTTTTTTTGGGGTACATATGGGGTATGCTGAATATGAACTTTTTTGTGGTTGCTGATTCTCTTATATTTAGGAAGTCTAGGATTTTGTATGCTCCACTGCGTGTATACATGTTAAATGAACTGAATTGGGCATTGGGTATATAATGTGGTCTGATCCTTTCCTTTAGATTCATATTTTATATTGTTTACATATTAATACCATAAGTACAAGGATTTAGATGCTTCATACACTATTATGCATATTTAGATTTATAGAACTCTGATTCTTGTTGATTGGGAAGTTCTAGAGTTAGAATCCTCATGACCCTCCTTGCAACCTTTTGTGGGATGAACTGGAGCCCTATTAGATTTGGTCCCCAGAGTTGGATTGGACCCATTATGGGTCAATCCTGCTGCGTTTATGCCTTAATTATATGTACTTCTATTGCCTAGTTTAGGTTTAAATATTAATGACTAAAAAGTTCAGTAATATATTGTGCGTGCACAAAATGTAAATTGATTTATGGTGTAAGGCCTTGTTGTTTGTGTAATACCATTGCCTTTGCATACATCTGCTTTCTAGCTCATTTAATGAGGACTGCTATCTTAAAAGAGATGTAGGTCATCTGTTTTGGAGTGGGAATGTTTTCCAACATGATTTCTTTAATGACTTTTTTTATTTTATTTTTTATATTCATTTTCCATGGTTTCTTTGAAACTTATTGTTATAGATGCTTCTGTGTACAACGTACCAGTTTTGCATTCTTTGAATTTTATTGTAAGCCTTTTAGTTTTTTTTTTCTTGGTAACCTATGGATCACATTTGCCATTTAAGTTTAAATGCATAACTTTACTTGCAGGGGCGAATATGGTATCTGGACTACATTCTTAGCACTTCTTGTTCATCTCTTCTTCTTTATTCCTGGTAGGTTCTCTTTTGATTCCTTGTTTTGAGTGTATAGATAAAGCTATAAACATGTAGTTATTTGGTTTTCTTAAATGATAGACTTTATTGGTTTACATGATTCACTAGAAGGAGTGGGAGAATACAATTGTTTAATTGAAAACTGTAAATTCTTTCTGAGAAAGTGAGGATTCTAATTAGTAAGCACACACATTATACTAAATCAAGATAATCTGTTCTTCAGTGGGTCAATTCTTCATAATTAAACATTTAAATCTTGGCTTTTCTCTTGTGACAGGTTGGCTTTTATGCTTAATGGCCATGAGGTAAGCATATTATTTAAGTTGTTTCCAATTTCAGTTCTGAGTAAGTCTCTTCATTGTTTTTTAATTTATTTTTTTGTGAATGATTGTTATGCCGTGATCGGTTCATAATTGTATATCATTTTGTATCCTTCTAGCTTATGATTTGGTTATGTTATTGAGTTAAACTTGTGCTTTTAATTCATTTTCTATTTTGATAAGTCCATAATTTCATACACTTGCATGCCTTCTTTACTTAGTGATTTTGCTTAGTTTCTCTTTATTTTGAGTCACTTACCTATGTTTGTGTGTTTTGTAGGTTAAGATAGCAAGAGATAACATTTGATGCAATCCATGCATGTTAAGGGCTGATTGGCATATGAGGAATATGAGCTTAAAGACAAACACATTTTGGCTACAACCCCTTTCCAGCCCAATTTCGTAGGTCAACTTCTTGGCCTTGGATCAGCATTCTATGGGGCTCGAATGAGGTGAAGATCTTCATGAAACTTGTTCAATTGGGTGTCTAGTATAATATATCCAAAATTCAGCCCAATTGAACATATGTGGAGTCCTTAGCCCGTCCAACACTGAACCATGCTCAGGAGGATTTGCAGCTGCCAGCTTTGAGCCTTGTCTCCTCCTTTAAGCCATGTGCCTCACCCATGCTGCAACTGACTTTGGATCCAACATAATGAGTGAAGTGGGGAGGCATTCCAGCAATGAAATTCTAAAGGAGCAAGTTGGTACATAATGGAGTTATTATAGAGAAAGCATGTGCATGCATGTAAAGCAAAGAAATGAAATGAAGTCAATTCCAGTCTCTGTTCGGCAGCCAACTTGCAAGGCCCAAAACGCACACTTCTACTGCTCCGATGGGAATACTTTCTTCATAGAAGTTGTTCCAATGGGTGTCTAGTATAACATATCCAAATTTGAGCCCCATTGGATAAGTTTTGAAACCTCTGGCCTTCCTACACCAAGTCTGGTTCAGAAGACTCGTTTTTGTTCAACAACCAAAAGAAGACCACATGGGTTGGCAGCAAAAGGCAGCCACAATTGATCACCTTTGATCCCATGTGAAGAAAGCTTGAGGTGCAGCAAAAGAAGTATGGGATGAGATTGATTCCAACCACACTAACATAGACAAGATGAAGTGTGAGTTATGGGTTGTATTAAAAGAGGAATGGTGGTGTTGGATTTCATCATGTTGTTCCTCCCTCTTAGCCCTATAAATAGAGAAGCCTTCAAGCTTCAAAACACACCCCAAGGGGGGGAGCTCTCAAACACTTCTCTAGAGCTCCCTTCCCTTCTCTCCCTCAAATTCTCTTAGTTCCTTTCAAGTTGTCAATTGTTGTAACAAAATGATTTTACTAAATTTTCCTTCAAGTTTTCTTAGTTCACTTTACTTTTATTTGTAATGTACATTCTTTCTTAAGTATTCAAGTTTAATTAGTTTCCAAGTTTCAATTATGTTTTTTGTTCTTATTCATTATGCTTATAAGTTAATATGCTAGTTTGAATGATTGATCACCATTTAGGCTTGCATGTTAGCTATCTTGGTTTGAATTAAGAGTAGACATCATGCTTTAATTCGAATTGAACTATGGATAGGAAGAGTATGTATGGACATTCGACAACAGGGATTAGATACATACTTGGTTGTTTAAAATGTTCTTCTATGCTTAATGGGTTCCTAATGCTTAATTTTAGGTTAGACAACAAATGATCAAATTAGGGAATTAGGAACACAAGGTTTTGACCAAACACCATGGCTTAATCATACTTTAGCTAGAATCAATCCGTTAATCTAATTGAACTTGAGAACTTATTTGCTTGAGTTATTTTCTTTTCTTCCTTTCTTGTTTTATTTATTTTCTTTTTTTCATTTCTATTTTGTGTAGGGGAAATAAATTGGATCATTCAATCACCAATCCTCGTGGGATCGACCTCGCACTTACATATGCTATACTACCAAACGGCTCGTGCACTTGCGAGTATCACAAGTTGAGGATGCAGCTGAATCCATTTTGGTGCAGCTGAATCGAAGCAACATGCCGTAATAGGATGTAGGTAAGAACTTATACATCCAAGATTTTTTAAATTCAATTCCTTGTTCAATTGATGTTTGTTTTATTTTGAGAATATTGAAATCTTTCTAAATTTTGATGTTGGTGCTATGGTGCTGTGTTGCTTTGTAGAGATTTTTGTAATTGAGATTTTTGATGACTCACTGATCCACATAGGTTAATGTTTTGACAGATTGGTATGACTAGGGAGGCTCCAACCAAAGTAAGACCTGGACTTGTAATGGGCTTCACTTAGAGATGTTATGGGGGAAAGTAAAGCTTCTAAGTGACAAGTTATTTCTAAATTGAGAACTTCTTACATGTTACTAGAGATCTTAGTTCATTTTAGTACGCTTATTTTAATTGTATTCATATTGTAATTTCAATACTATTTAAGTATATAGTTGTGTTATTTTAAATTATTGTATTATGCTAGTGGATGTACAATTTCTTATTTGTTTTTTTAATGTTAAAGTCATTCTTTACAACTTTTGTTGTCAAGGAGCTGTATTTTTGTTTCTAATTTTTTTTTTTGTTAGTGTCTTGTTTCTTGACGTCTAAAATCCGTCAATAAAGAGCTTACCAATGTCAAGAAATACATAAGTTGACAGTTAGAAAGCATCAAGGATGACCATAAGTTGACGGATTTTGCAATTTTGTGACAGATTTTATCTGTCAAGTAAACTGTTTTCTTGACGGACAAAAAGCGTCAACTATGTGGGTATGCTTTTCCTGACACTAGCATTCGTGACGCTTGTTTAGCCGTCAATTAAATAGATTCTTGACACTTTTTAACCGTCACTAAAGGCAGTTTTTCTTGTAGTGTAACCAAAAAGACTACAACTTGAATTAGACCTGGCATTCGTGTCGTGTTATCAGTATTCGTGTCGTTTTCGTGTCAACCCGTTTTTTTAACGGGTTGACACGACACGACACGATAAGAAAACGGGTGAGAAATATCAAACACGAACACGACCCGCTCTAATTCGCGAATCACACGACACGACCCGTTTCACCCGTTAAGAAAATAAAATTTTTTAATAAAAATTTAAAAAACCTATATTTTTACATGCCCAAAAAATCAAAATCATTCCAACAAATCTTTCAATTTTCTTCTGAATCTCTTCTGACATGCCTTCTCAATTTTCTTCCAAATCTTTTAACAGAGCTAGCTCTCATCATATCTTGCTCTCTTGTTCTTCTAATTGGAATTGTTCCTTCTGGGCAGAGAGTACCAGACATGGTCCATCGCTGAAAATTCTCAGTGACCATACCAGGAGGAGGGTTTTGGCCTTTGGGTCTCTCAGGTGGATCCTGAAAATTCAAGTTCAAAGAGAAAAAGTTGTAAACTTCTAAAGACTTCTCCTTTACTTGCTCTGCTTAGAATTACAATTTCTAAGAACCCCATGAAAAATATGAATGAGCTCATAGAAGAGGTTAAGTTAATACCAATGGCTTCTTCCCTTTTAATAGAGGATGATCAAAAGCTGGTTGACGATGAGATAGAACACAATCTATGAGATCCCCATCTGGACTCTGCAGCAACAGCAAACAAGAACACAACACATTTTAAGTCAAAAACAGATTGAAGAAGCAACAAGAAGGAAGCAAACAAGAATGGGAATGATTGGGGAAATCTTAGGCTTAGTTTGGTATTGCTTAACTTAAAAAATAAGCAGCTTAAAAAAAAAGTTTTGGAGATTTGGGTGTTTGGTAAAACAAAAATAAGCTGCTTATTTAATAAGTTGCTGTCATTCAAAGCTGAAAAACAGAAGCAGGTGGGGAGCTGCTTCTGAAAACTGCTGCGAGGAGAAGCATGCGGAGGTTTAAATGAAAATTTCAAATTGCCCATATTGCCCTTATTTGTTTCACACAATTACATGTTATATCCTCATCATCCCGAGTTCGAACCTCCCAAGTGTCGTTCCTTTTTTATTTTCTGGATTGCTCGCCTCATCCTCTCCTCTCTCTGCAACTTGCTCCCCTTCCTCAATCCGTCAAAGCTACCATCTCAACCCAAAACCTCACCAACCCACCTCCCTATTTTACAGACCCAGAATATCATCCTCTCTCTGCAACTTTTTCCCTTCCTCAATCCCTCAAAGCTACCAACTCAACCCAAAACCCCACCAACCCAGCTTCCTATTTTACAAACCTAGAAGATCTCCTTCAGCACCCAGATTACCAACCAATTATCTCTACGGCAACAAAAAATTCAACACCCAGATTACCAACCAATTATCTCATTCAGCAAAAGAAAATCAAATCCCCAAGAGGTGGGCATGTAGAAGAAAAGACGAAGAAATTTATAAAATTAAAAAAAAAGAGGGCGGGGGTTGCTGGGAAGGTAGAAGTAAAGAGGAAGAAATAAAAAAAAACATGGGAAGGGAAGAAGTCTTGGAAGGAAGAAGAAAAGAGAAAGGAGGAGAAGAGGAAAGGTAAAAAGGTTGAGAGATGGGGGGCCTGGGAAGGAAGAGGAAAAGAGGAAGAAAAGAAAAAAACTGGGACGGGTGTCTTTATAACAAGAATTTGTATGAAATCACAACAAAAACAAGTTTTGTCTTGAAGATTTTGGATGAGGAAGATGACGAAAGAAAAAAACAGAGGAAGAAGAAAGGAGGAAGGAGAGAAGAGGGAGAGGAAAAAAAAAATTGGGGCCCCTGAAGGAAGAAGAAAAGAGAAAGCAGACGAGGGAGAAAGAAAAAAAAAGGGAATGGGGCCTGGAAAGGAAGAAGAAAGGAGGAAACAAAAGGGAGAAAAAAGTATACATTTTTTATTTCTTATGATAATTTTAGGTTTTTAAAAAAAATTCATCATGGTGCCCTTTATTGTCATTATACACTCTCACAGCACTTCTATAAAAAAGTTTACCAAACATTATAAGACTGCTTTTTATACTCACAGCACTTTTACAAATATAGATTACCAAACACTTTGCTGCTTCACTTCATAGCTGTTTATTTTCACAGCACAGCAGAAGCAGTTTTTTTTAAAAGCACAGCAATACCAAACTAAGCCTTAGACCAGCTACAACAAGCCATGCCTGAGAAGTTTTCTTGTTTTGTTGCTTTTGTTGAATCTGTTTGTTGTTGTTGTTGTGTACGTTGTTGGTATTGTCTTCTTCTGTTGTCATCCAAACAGCAAATCCCAAGTCCCAGACTCCCAGTACATCAATATATAATTTCCAAAGTCCACATAAATATATAATTTCCAAACTGAAAATCAAATAAATTTACCTTAAGAGAGGATTTGGCAGCAGAGAAGATCTTCAAAGACAGAGAGAGGAGAGATCGCAAGAAGAAGGAGAAGATGAGGACTTGAGAGAGAGAAAGAAAACTGCAGAGAAAGAAAAGAAAGCTGCGGCAAAATGAAGAGATGCTAGGGTTAAGTTAAGGTATTTTTTTTTTAGAGTAGAAAATTACAAAATTACCCCCGCTTAACGGGTTGGTTCGTGTATTCGCGAATGGACACCGAAACGACCCGTTAGCTTAACGGGTGGTTAACGGGTCAACACGATAGCAACACGACACGATAACTCCAACCCAAATACTGAATTTTTCGTGCGAATTCGTGTCGTGTTATCGTGTCGTGTGGGATTTTGCCAGGTCTAACTTGAATGCTGTTAACGGTGGGCGAAAGGCAGAGATTCGGTCGAGTCTGTTGGCGGGTCTCTAATCGAGTCGAGGATTGCAATTGGTGTCAACTCACATTTACTCTTTTTGAATGTTATGTGAAGAACATGGTTACATGGATGATTTTATTCAGTGCCCCTACTGATGGCTCTCTCTATTCTCTTTCTCTTTCCCTCAATTCACAATTGTCTCCAGTTGCACTTCTCAGCACCAAAGCTTCCTCATCCTCTGGCACAAACGATTAGGACATCCTTATGCTTCCACTCTCCACCACCTCATCCACCATCATGGCTTTCGTCTTTCGAGCTCCTCTGTTTCTCCATATTTCTCCTCTGACCCTCAATTAGGTAGAAGTTCTAAGCTTCCCTTTAATCGTTTAAGTTGTACAATTAGTTCACTCTCATGTATGGGGTCTAACCCCACTTCTCCTTATCTGGTTATTAATATTACGTTATCTTTGTAGACGATTAATCTTACTTTACTTGGTTTTTTCCTTTGAAATCAAAATCTCATGTTTTCTCTACTTTCTCACATTTTAAATCACTAGTTGAAAATCAATTTAATCTCAAACTAAAATCTCTTTGTTGTGATAATGGTGGAGAATAAACTAGCCATGCTTTCCAACAATTCTTATGTCATGGCATTGCTTAACAATTCTACGTCCCATTTTATCTGCCTCCTAAAGCACCACCTAACTTACCCTCACCACCCCCTTATCTCCTCACTCTTATTCTCCTCCTTTCCCCACACCATTAGGCATACCTATTCCTCTTCATGATCCTTCCTCCTCACCATCCCCTACCCCTGCTACTCAACCAGCATCTCATGTGATCACTCTTCACCCAAATCCTCCTCTAAATACACACCCAATGTAGACTCGCTCCAAGGGTGAATCTTCAAATCCAAGGCCTTTGTTTCCCACCATTGTTTTCCCTCAGCCCTCCTTGCCTTTACCCTTCCTCTACATTTCCCCTATATTATTTATAAAAATAAAAAAGAGAGGACCGCCTAGCGCGTAGCGATTTTGAGATCCACGTGTCAAAAACAGTGGCTATACTTTTTATTATTAAAAAACCCCATGTATAGCCGCGCAGCTATACTATTTGTATAAAAAATAAATAAATAAAAAGGGGAACCCGGCTGACTGCTTGCGCCCACGTGTCAGAAATAGAATAGCCGCGCGGCTATACGCTTGAAGTATATTATATTTAATAGGAATATAGCCGCAAGGCTATACCATTTATGAAAAAAATAAAAACAAAAAGGACCCTTCTAGTTGCATTTGTTTATACTTTATAGATATTAATTTGCTATGTTCGACATCTCCAAAGTAAATATTGAAGAGAGAGAAATTTCACAGTAAATCAATTTGAGAGTTCAAATTTTTTTTTTTGTTTTTTTTTTTGGGAATGTTTGCCTTTAGTCTACCTCGTTCTCTCGAGAGCTACTAAATTCTATTACTGCACACATTATTTGTTGTAGAGAATTGCATGTTGAGTTAGAGTATTCTTGGTAATTGCTTCACATTTCAAACACTTTACATGAAGAATAATACTACAACCTCGATTACTACTATACCCACAAATCTTTGTTTGAAATTGTTGTTTTGGTTGGCAAAGAGATTGCCAAATGACCATCTTGCATTTTCGTTACAACAAGAAATAATCTTAGCCTCTCACATTCTTTCATTGTTAGTAAAATACGGAACGGGAAAAATATGAATAAAATACGTACGTGTTTTAGTCGGTAATATTTTTTCAAATTACAAGTGATAAGTTCGGCCAAAATATAATATTTTAATATAATATATTTAAAAATTTTAATATATATTATTTTTATTCAATAATATGCTAAAATGATGTGTATATTTGTAAAAAAACAAGTGTATTAAACATGACAAATACGTATGTACGTGTACAATATGAGTATTACATGTGAAAATGCTAAATTCTTTATGCGGATAATAGCTCTGGAAAAATAAAAACTCAAAAGGGGACAATGAAGACTCGTATAATGGGCTAATAGTAATGGATAATGCTATAAACTGATCTTAACGATAAACAAAAATCGGGGAAAAACAATTAACAAAAAAAGATCATACTATCTATGTAAAGCGTATAGCCGGTCGACTATACTAGTTTAGAAAAAAAATTTAAAACACGACCGCGGTAAAGCCGCGGCTAGACTCCTTTTTTTAAAAAACAAAATCCCGAGTATAGCCGCGCGGCTCTACTATTTATTTAAAAAATAAAATAAAAACTCGTTTAGCACGTAGCAACTCGGCGCCCACGTGTCAAACAAGTATAGCCGGTCGGCTATACTTTTTTAATAATAAAAAACCGTCGTATAGCCACTCGGCTGTACCCGTTATATATATATATATATATATATATATATATATATATATATATACAGAAATTCTCTTATGCGGACATCCGGACGTTATTATCGTGCGGACGCAGTGTATTTTGTACTACCCCTCTCTGTTTTCCTGCCTGTTTACAATAGGATCCGCACGATAATAATGTGCGGACATCCGGATAAGAGAATAACTGTATATATATATATATATAAACCCCAATAATAAAAAATCGTAATATAGCCGCACGGCTATACGTTTTAAGTATGTTATACTAAACCCTATTTATTAAAACAATTAAAAGTTGTAATTAATCAGTATCCATGAAGTAAAACGTAGTCACCTCATCACTGTTGCCTTTATAATTTTATTTAAAATCCAATTTGCCTAAGCCAGTAAGCCTTTCAACAACTTGATCGTGCATATTGGTCGTAAGCTAAAGTACATTAAAATAGCCCAAAAGCCAAGAAGAACAAGAGAGAGTGAATGTTACTTCTCAAATATTGAATTAACCAATCCTTCAAATGTTTTCTGTGATGATTTTGCTGCTAACTCATCCATATGCACACACTTTTCCACACTGCCTCCTGCACAGCCAATATTTGAATCCTCATCTCATCATTTGGTTGAGCTCTCTAGCAGCTGCAGTTCTCATATGTCATCACCCAAATTCAGAATCAGTGAAACCCAGCCCCCTAGCATATATGAAGGTTATCCTCCATGCAAATGACCTTTGCTGTGCCCACAGATCTTATAGTGGCTGATTCAGTTCTTTTCCCCGGCAACAGTATTTTACTCCCCCGGTTGCAACTTGCCCCAAAGATATGTAAAACTTGTTTGAACATATTTCCAGAACCTGACCCCAGCTCAGGAAAATGAAGAACACAAATTAAGTTCTCAGGGTTTCTTGTTCAAAGGAAATTGTCTCAAATAAACCTGCAGAAGTTTTATGTGGTTAGTGACATAATTTTTCATTGAAGTGGACTTCCAGATGCACTAACCAATTAAAGTTGAAAGGTTTGCTTTACTTACAGTTATATAGCTCGGCTTAAACGAGCAGCAAATGCCCCGTCAAGGAAATGCTTTACAGGATTGGAGAAATAGAAACCATGCTCGGTTACAAAATCAGGTGGTACATATCTGCCAATAGGATCTATGCAAAAATCCTGAAAACCCAGAAATAATATTGTAAATAAAGAAAACAAAGATGCACAAGAATACATTTACAACTGTGCAGTACCACACACGGATGTACATAGTGTTCTATTTCATAGAGCACTATCACCAACTGTGCAAAATTTTCCATTTTTTTCAATCTAGTATTTAGGAAAGCTAGTCGAAAAGACCTGCTGGACTTGGGGAAGCCAATTTTTTTGTTTAATGAACATGACACTAAACATTTTAACAGAACATTCATTTTGTACTAGGTAACTTGTAAGCATTGGCTTTTGTATAGCCAAGCTCCAAAGAGAATATGCAGGTAAGTTCAACAATTTCTGCTTGGAACTCAAAAACATGAAACAGTCCCGTCTTTTTGATAAGAAAAAACTATGAAACAGTTCCTCACCCTCAAAAGAGCATAAGCTGAAAATAATAATAATAATAATAATAATAATAAGGAGTAAAGCGCTAAAAGAAAAATCAGGTTGTAGCCCTTACTGGATGCCTGAGAAGAAATGCAGCTATCCTCTCTTCATTCTCTTCTGGATCTATAGAGCAGGTACTGTATACTAAAACTCCACCAGGCTTGACCAATCTGTAAATGCACATTAAACCTTTAATACTTGAGGTAAAATTAAAAAGGAAAAATACAAGTGACAAGAAACTTATTTTCTTATGCATAAACCACGACTGCCAAAATCCAAGAAAAGGGGAGGTGGTGGTTGTAGTTCGTTACGACTATTCACGATTTTCATCTCCATTATTTATGACAGATCACTTCATTGATCAGGGTAAAAGGAGTTCACGACTTGAAGATTTTAGACCTTGAATCGATCAAAATATTATTCAGATTTTATGAACATGTTTCAAATCTATTATGAGTAAAAGCATCGCAGTTGAAGTGCAAAACTGGGAATTGTTGAACCTCAAGTGCATTAGGTTCTTTTTCATATCTATTTTTTCTTCTCTTTTTTCTTTTTTGGGTGGGGGAGACAACTAACATAAATTCTGGAGTTTTAGAATTTTTCAACTAGAAAAGAAGCTTCATGATGTTGAATAAGATGTGAGTTGAGAGAGAGAGAGAGAGGATTTGGTATTACAGGGAAGCTGCATCAAGGAGCTCATCCTGCAAATTCTTAAGCTGCTCCATATCCTCTAATTTCCTGTTCCAACGCAAGTCTGCTCTCTTCAAAATTCAGAAGGAAAAATGGCATCAAATAAATATTATATATATATATATATATATATATATATATATATATATATATATATAATTGGAACAAAAACAAAAGTACATGTGATTCTTATACAATCACCTTGGAGAGAACACCCAATCCAGAGCATGGAGCATCCAACAGAACTCTATCACACTTCATAGTATTATTGTCCTGGAGAAAAAGATAAGGAACATATAAGAAATTTCATGCCCCAAAAAACAACTCTGTACAAGGTTTGATGACTTACAGAAAAAGTACGGATATCTGCATGGATAGTGGTGATGACACCATCTACTTGGTGCAACTTAGCCGTCTCTTTGAGGATTCTCAACCGGCCTTCATTTATGTCAACTGCATGTACCATACCTGAAGTCCAATGGTAAACCTCTCCCATTAGTTATAGGTTCTCAACATCAATAGGAAAAGAAAATCAGATGGTCTAACATCGTCATCATTTCAAGATTAAATTTATCAATACAAGAATAAGACTTCTATACTTTCTTACACAAAATGTTATAATACAGATGATGGATACCTTGGCCACTCAAAAGGGATGCCATGTAAAGAGTCTTTCCTCCAGGAGCAGCACAACAATCAACAATGCTTTCACCCGGTTGAGGATCTACAACAGAAACTACCAGACCTGCAACAAGATTGCACTATATAATTTGAGGAGATACCAATATAAAGGTCCAACAACATTGAATTGGAAAATATATTGGATTTCTGTATTCAGACAGTTCCAAAAAAGTAGAATACAGCTCAAGCAGAACGCATAAATTTTCCTATGCATGCATGAAAGCATGGACAAATGTTATTCTTTCAAGAAATCATTTGATAGGCAAGTGGCACATGCTTGGAAAACAAAAACAATATAATAAAACAAGGAAAAAACTGAAAATGTGTAAAACAAAAACAATTTGATTGTTAAACCAATCTACCAATTACTCAAGTATCTTGCTTTAACTAAAATCAAGAGGAAACTGACCTGCACTCTCATCCTGAACTGAGCATAAACCTTCTTTCAATAGCCCAGCTTGTATGACCATCTGAATCAGCAAAATTTAGGTACTTATGACCTTTAGTAGCTCTCCAAAAAGTACAGAGCTTCCCATAGAAACTTTAGAATTGTAAATAAAATAAAACAAAAGTAGCTAGTTGTACAAATGCTTGCACTTTAACTTATTCTTCAAAACAAGAAAATACAAAATAACATCTCAAAGTATTGTCTGTAGAAAATATAGCAGAATAGGATGGTACTCCGTACAGAAAAAATTTACCCACTGAAACGAACTGCAAATTTAACTCATACCTGCAACCCTGTTTTCATACGGACAAAATCATTCAAATAAAAAGAGAGCTCGTGCGGAACCTGAAGTTCAAGAAAAGAAAATTAGAAAGCATATCTGGGGATAGAGGCTTGGCCAATATAATATATTCTGTGTGTTGAGAGAGAGAGAGAAAGGAGGGGTGGTCCATTTTAAAGAACCTTCAACATCACCAAACTAGAAACTGAAAAGGATAATCAAGAACCTTTAACACATCAAGCTTCGTCACAAGGTCAGCTCTTGAAACACCTTTCCCACTGTTTGCCCTGTCATTAGCACCAGAAAACGGTAATCATGATATTCATGTTCCTAGAAGGAAAATAGAAAGGAAAGAAACTAGAAACCTTAAGCTGAAACTAGGATCGCTGTTATTCCACATCATTAATCTAATTGCTTCTTCTTGTCCAAGATGCTTTGTCCACCGCCTTACCATCCACTGGAAAATGAAAGTATTGAAAATAAGGAAGGGCGAAGATGAAAAAAACTATCAAGGCCAGCTATTTGATACTCAAGTTTTGATTCCACCAGAGGTAGAATTAAATGTTAAGTTTCATGGAGATCTGCAATTATTTTCAGCTTTGAATGCTTTGGAGTGAATTGTTGTGGTAATATATCTATCATTGACAATAATCCCTCAAACCAGTAGGTGATTACTTTCTATTTTCTAGCTCCACGGTGGTCCCATGAACCTGATTATCCTTTACCAGTATTCAAAAGAAGTATGAACAACATTACAATTATAAACTTACAACTGGATGAGAGTGCAGAGTGGCAAGAGCACGTGCTTGTGTGCGATCATCACCCTCCAATTTGGGTAGAGGAAGAGAGCTATTTTCCTGAAAACCCAAATTTGAAGACATTAAATAAATATGTCAATGTAATTACATGATTATATTATACCATAAAACTAAAATAATGCCTCACCATATGAAGAACAAGCTTCCGGAGAATTGCATTGACCATGTTGCCAGCACCATGTCTAAGGGCAACTTTTGCAAGCCTCACATTCTGCAGTTTTTTACAACAACTATGGATTTAGAAAACTAATGCAATTACATACAATGTTAAAGAGAACATTTAGAACTTGTTACATAAACTGGGGAAAAGACTCAAGTAGCACTAGAGCCAATATTGACTACATGTCAAACCCAACTTGACAAAAATTTGGAGCAACCAAACTATTTGAACCCCATTCATGGTGAATACTATCTCATCTTTGAGCCAAAATCAGAATTTCTCCCTTATCAGAATGGTAAGATCAAGATGACAATTGAGGCTTCTGGAAAACTCTCCAGCAGCCGAAATAGATTGAGGAAAAATAGGAGAATTTGAAAAGAGAAAATAAAATTACCTCATCTACAACAGCATATGGTGGCATTTCCAGCTTAATAATCTCATAGAAACCAATCCGGAGAATCTAAATACACAGGCAGATAACACCAAAATTAGCTACTTGGTCACCAGGAAAGTAAAGTCACAATCGCCAACATTTCTAAAAGTAACTAGATAATTAATTGCATATCCTATAACTGGAGTTCTCACCACCGATGCAATTAAAAAATAGGTCCATCTCATTAAACTACAGAAAAACATCTACATAAATTAAAGACATTCCATGGAACTCCTTCCAACACAGTGAGACAAGTGCAAAAGATTCTAGCTACTTGCATAAAAGAATGGGTCATATTGTTGTAATTTGTATATCACTCACCAGACACCTAAACAGTTGAAACTTGAAAGTGCATGTAATAAATATGTGAGTGTGAAATACCTGCAAAAGAAGTGGTTCCATCCTGGTAAATGTGTTTGCATCATGACACAGTGAACTAATCAAATGATCAAGATATCTCTTCCAGCGGATTGTACCTCCAACAATATCAGTGACCTATACAGTTGAATTTTAAAAAAAATGGCAAAAGAAAAGAAAAAAGAGAAATATTCAAGTATGGCTTCAATCCCATCATAATGATAACTTCAAGAAATTAATATATTAACCATATCCCACTTTCACCTAGGCTATATTTGGCTTACACACACTCACAGCTATACCTGTTCCAAATACTGAAGTGAAATCTTTTACTAGTGATATTCTAATAAACAAACATAAAGTGCACAAATTAGATAATAGGAAGGGAGAGATAACCAATCTAAGATCACGATCCTCTAAATCCCGTGTGCGAAACCCAAGAGTTCTTCCTACATATCCCATCTCATTTGCACCAGAACCCTTGCCTTTCTCATTGAGAAGATCAGCAAAAGCACCTCCCATCTCTATTCTCATCAATCTCACTGCAGAAACTGAGCAAAAGCAAAAACAAATCCGCATTAAGAAATTAACATTAAAAAAAAATCAGGGCATGTCATCCTCTTGTGTACAAATATAAGCACGGTTAAACCAACCACTAAGCAAATCAGCAAAAAATGCATATAAAGGAAACCTCATAATCCAAAACTCATTAAACATTGACACACACACACACACACACACACACACACATACACATAGAGGTGCAAAATTACCAGCTCTGTGAGGAGAAATCTCCAAATTCACCTTCTGGGTTTTGTGTGAGGGATTCAAATTACCTATAAAGTAACACACTTTTTAGTGACAGCATCAAGAACTCACTGTAGCATCAATTTGGAACCAATTCACACTCCCAAACTAGTTTCCACTAAGTTAACAATAAAGACGAGAACTTTTGAACGCCACACTAAGCTAGCAAATGTAGGCTCTGTCTTCTACCAAGAGTCTCAAATCATAATCCATACTTTTCTTCTTTTCTCAGCATTTTCTACGGAAATGAACAGAAAATTTCACCTTTCCTAGGAGCAGAAATGGATGTCTTTGTTCTCTTATCCAACTCCAGGGACTTAGAAGAAAAAGAACTTCTGTTGGTCTCCGCAGAGAGAAGCACACGGAGAGAGAGCACGTGTGCCATGGTGTTGTGTGCTATGTCTCTGAACTCCCTCTCCTTCCCCCTCTTGTAACGGTAAGGCAATTGGATAAAACTTAATTTGTTGAAATAAATAAATAAAAAATGGGGAAAAACAATTAACAAAAAAAATATCACATTATCTATGTAAAGGGTATAGCCGCTCGGCTATACAATTTATAAAAAAAGGATTATTCACAGCAATGGTCCCTCAACTATACCCCAAGTTACACTTTGGTCCCTCAACTCAAATATTAGTTGCAGAGGTCACTCAATTAGGTGTTTTGTTGCACCGTTAGTCCTACCGTCAAGTCTAACGGTAGGGACTAATGGTGCAACACAACACCTAATTGAGTGACCAAAATGTAACTCCGAATATAGTTGAGAGATCATTGCTACAAATAATTTTAACTAAAAAGTCACATTTGCCCATCAATAATCTAAGAGATGCTTGCCACATCATCATTTTAAACAGAAAAGTAACATACTTGACAGTAGGACTAACGGTGCAACAAAACACCTAATTGAGTGACCTCTGCAACTAATATTTGAGTTGAGTGACCAAAGTGTAACTTGGGGTATAGTTGTGCCTATAAAAAAAAAGACCCCAGTAAAGCCCAGCGGCTATAATCTTTTTTTAAAAAAAATCCCGTGTATAGCCGGCCGGCTATACTATTTTTAATAATAAAAAGGTAGTATAGCAGACCGGCTATACAAAACCGTTAAAAAAATCCGAGTATAGCCGCGCGGCTATACTGTTAAAAAGGGAAAAAGGACCCGCCTGCGCCGATGCTGCTTCGCCACGTGTCAAAAATAGTATAGCCGACCGGCTATACAATTTTTTGTAAAAAACCGTAGTATAGCCGAGTAGCTATACTATTTTTATAAATAAAAAACCCCGGGTATAGCCGGGCGGCTATACTATTTATTTTTAAAAAAAACCTGCCTGCTTCTAGCGCCCGATTCGCCACGTGTCAAACGAGTATAGCCGACCGGCTATACTATATTTTATAGCAAAACCGTGGTATAGCCGCACGGCTATACTATTTATTAAAAAACAATTAAAAGAAAATGACCCTTCTAATTGCATTAGTTTATACTTTACAGATATTAATTTACTAGTTTCGACATCTCCAAAGCAAATATTGAAGAGAGAGAAATTTCACATTAAGTCAATTTGAGAGTTCAATTTTTTCTTCTTCTTTATTTTTTAGGAATTTTTTCCTTTGGTCTATCTCGTTCTCTCAAGAGGTACTAAATTATGTTACTGCATACATTATTTGTTATAGAGAATTGCATGCTGAGTTGGAGTATTATTGGTAATTGCTTCACATTTCAAACAACACTTTACATGAAGAATACTACCACATCGCTTACTACTATACCCATAAATCTTTGTTTGGAATTGTTGTTCTGGTTGGCAAAGAGATTGCAAAATCACCATCTTGCATTTTTATTACAAGTAAGAAATAATCTTAGCCTCTCACATTCTTTCATAGTTAGTAAAATATGGAACGGGAAAAATATGAATTAGTGTGTCAAAAACAGTATAGCCATGTGGCTATACTGTTTTTTATAATAAAAAAAGGGTCGAATACTACCACCTCACTTTCGACTGTACCTATAAATCTTTGTTTGAAATTGTTACGCAAAGAGATTGCAAAATCACCATCTTGCATTTTTATTACAACAAGTAAGAAATAATCTTAGCCTTTCATATTCTTTCATGGTTAGTAAAATACAGAACGGGAAAAATATGAATAAAATCCTCTCACATTCTTTCATTGTAGTTTCCGTTTCTTTCATCATGGTTTTGCGGGGCAATTTTTGTTTCTACTAAATTAGTTTTTGTTTTTGTTTGCAGTTTTTTTGTGTGCATTTTTTCGTTTTTGTTTACATCATTGATATCTACATTGTATTTTTTTTGCAGTTTTTGGGTGAATCTGTGTTGAAATTAATTTTTTTGGTCTTTGGCCTTTGGCTTTATGCTAATTAGGTGAAATTGTATTCCTATTTAAACTATATAGTGTTTTAAAATGAAAGCTCCCTTTCTTTTATCAATTAAAAAAATAATAAATAAATTATGAGGAATACTTTATTTTTACGAAATTGGGCCTCGGTTTTTATTGGGCTACGTTACTTGTGCAGGAATCATGTTTGGGCCTGTTTTATAAGATTAGGGGTAGAAGCGTAAAAGTACAAGAAGAGACTATCCAAGTTGAAGGTTTTTGAGGCTAATTGAATTGGACCCCACGAAAGGAATAACCGACTTTAATTGCCTACTCCTTTTTTCCTTTTCACTTTTTTCATTTTGGTGATGAAGAGGAAAAGATGTTTTAGGAATATGTTTCCTCAAAGTATCAAGAAACTTGTGGTTTGGTTTATAAAGTTATGCATTTTTAATTGATAGGTATGATTTCTTTTTGGTTAAGTTAGGCACATCTAATTCACAACTAGGCATAGATAGTGGGATTTCAAGATTCTTCCAAACTCCAAACAAAAACAAAAAAAAACAACATTTCAGATATTTTATATTGTCAAGCTGAAAACACATAATTATTATAAAAAATAAATTAAAATAATCTCATGCCCTCCAAATGTCACCACTATTAAAGTCTTAATTGGGTTTTTGATTTATTGGTCTTGGAAAAAAGTTTGTCAACTGTCCACACTCTTTACTTCACAATTAAGAAAGTCACAAAAAGGCCAAAACAAAACATGCACACGGTGCTTTCAATTTGACAATGCAAACTTTATTGGCAGCAACATCTATATTTTTAGGCCACTCTACGAAGCCAGTTACAATAAATAAATCAATTGTTGCTTGCAAGATTCATAAGACGGTTTCGAATCTGAGACTACATGTATGCATGTCAGTGTTTTTTTTTTACTAAGCCAGATCTCGTTGTCAATGCTCATATATTAATAATTGAACTCTTGTTGTAATTATGGGTTTTAGTGAATTGCCACCATAGCTAGATTCAAAATTTTGTGCAGTTCATATGGCATAAAGCTTCACTAATAATGTTTCCATGCCATATAGTATTATTCATTGTGTACTTTATAGTATAAATGATTGTACACTAGTGGCAAAGTTGTTTTTATATTAACTTTGTATTCACTAATTTGAAAAATATGGCAAAGTTATAAATAAATAAAAAGTACACATTGGTAGTTTTACTTGTTTGATCATTGGATGATAATAAGTGTAAAAACTTTTGTTTACACATAAAAAATTATTTAATGTATAGACGTAACAACGAGATTCAAACTATTATCGTGAATACACAGATGAATATTTATATTACATCATAAACTCTAACACATGTATAAAACCTTACAAAGAATCAATCTTTTTGAAGCTAGAGGCCATTCTCCATTTAACCAACAATTTTTTTTTTGGGCTTGAATTTAAGGGACACTTGGTTTGAAGGAGCAATTTAGGATACAAACTTTTCTGGACTTCTACTAGTGTTCATGCACTGTGTAAATTTATATTATATAGCTTAATTCATTTCGCCGGTTAATATTTAGAAACTTAAGTATTTAATTATAGGATATTCCAACAAAAAAGTATTAAATTATATTTTTTCTTTTTGGTTACAACTTAATTATATATTTTATCCAACAGAAAAAAAAAGTTTATTTTGTTTTTTTATTTATTTATCTCCTCCCATTATCTCTCTCTGTGTCTCTTTTATTTTCCCATTTTCCTGTAATTTTCTCTTCCCTCATATATATACGACACTCTCTGCTTCTTCTCAGTTATTTATTTCTTCTCCAATTCTCTGCTTCTTTTTCTCTCTCTGTGCGATCTCATCAAAACCCTAATCTTGATCGCAGAAAAGCTGAAATTTCATCTGATTACTCTAGAAAAATCAAGTTTGACGATCCGATCATCGTGAAATTGCCTGAACCGAACCTTACTCAGTTCAATTTCCTATACACTTAATAGTTGCCTCAGAATTTTCGTTTCCCCAATTCAGTCTCTGCTCGTCGATCAATTCTTGGATTTTTGGGGATTGATCGGCTTTTATTTCAAAGAGGTTTTGATTCGTGCAATGCTTTCAGTTCCAATATGAAGTTAAAGAGGAGGAGGGCGGTTGAAGTGGTCAGTATATTTCTATCAATGGAACCGATTTTCATTGTTTTCTACATACTTGCACATGTTATATATGTACATGAATAAAGTAATGTTTTTCTCTATATTTTAATTTTGATAAGTCGATGGTTTTGTGTTATGTTTTTTTTCCCATTTATTTTGATTTATTTCTCTTAGTTGTTTAAGTTATGATGCTATCTTAGTGAGTGGAACTCTCTTATGCAATTGCTTATTTGGCTGGTTTTGGGCATCAATTTGCTATGTTTTCTTTGGTTTTTAAATAGGTATGGATACAACTTAAAAAGATAGGAATTTTTTTCTTTCTCTTATTAAATTGTTTATACAATTTGGAGTACAAGAATGTAAAATATTCAGTACATTTATGTTACGCACGATAAAATTTTACTTAGGGAGTTGAGTCACTGTGCTTACCTGAAAGAGTTAGATAGAAATGGTGAGTGTGTGAATGATCATAACTTTCACTATAAGCATCTAATTGAATATGGTGCTCTGAAGATTTTCAGGGATTCAACTTTGTTACGCTTATCATTTGTTGGGGGCAATAGGAGTGAACTTAACCATTTCATGCTGAGGGTCATTAAGGTTGATCCAGTCATCCCAATCGTTTCTTTAGAGGCACTACACAGTGTGGCACCATTAACACCATAACTTGTGCCCTTTGGGAAACTTTTTCCACTGCCTCAATTTCTGACACTAGGTTCAATGTTGTTTATTTTCTGTACTTAGAATTGGACACTGTTACCAAAGTAAGAGGGGCTAAGGTGCGGTAAAACAAAGTATCTCTAGGATACAGTCTTGTTTGCACTACCTTGTATGTGCCTTTCTCACTGTTTGCACTATGTTGTATGTGCATTTCTCACTGTTTGCACTACATTGTATGTCCCTTCCTCATTATCTTTGGAGAACTTATTGTTTACAAATGATTCATCCATTTCTGGTATTTTATGTGTATATGCTGGTTGGGTACTAATTTCATATACAGGAATTTGGCGATTCTGCAAGTACTGACAATTATTATTACTTTTTGTTTGGCCATGTTTTTTCTCAGCCTCCAAAAATTAGATCCTTCATCAATAGTGTCACTGCTGTTCCACTTGAGAATATAGAGGGACCTCTAAAAGGTTTTGTCTGGGAGTTTGATAAGGTGGTTTTTATAACCTTTACCTGTTACATTGATACGGTTATTTATATGCAGTTTGACTTATGTGCTTTTATTTTGGGTGCAGGGAGATTTCCATCATTGGGTTGATCTTTTCAACCATTTCGATTCATTTTTTGAGAAGCACATAAAATCCAGGAAGGATTTGCAGGTCGAGGATAATTTTCTAGACTCTGATCCTCCTTTTCCAAGAGAAGCTGTTCTTCAAGTTCTCCGTGTCATAAGGATAATTTTGGAGAACTGCACAAATAAGCACTTCTATAGTTCTTACGAGGTAAAAATTTCACCACTCACCTTCTCAGTTATTGTTGAGTAATTTTCAGTTGTTTAGGATTAGTTAGTCTGCTTTAGAATTTTTATAACTTATACATATTATTATACCATTATTGCTTTCTGGGGTTACTAAAGACAAACATCTGCCCACCTTTTATATTTGAGGTGAAGGCTTATTGAGTTGAGTTGCAATGATTGATCATCGTGCATTTCATTGCGTTATTCCTTCATCTTTTCTTTAGCCAATTCAATTAGTTTTAATTTCTTTCTTCTTTTGCCCATTCATTAGTTTTATGTCATCTTTGTTTCCATATGTTATTGCAGCAGCATCTTTCATCTCTGCTTGCTTGCACTGATGCGGATGTGGTTGAGGCTTGCCTGCAGACTTTAGCTGCTTTTTTAAAGAAAACAGTTGGAAAGTATTCCATTAGAGATGCTGCACTAAATTCAAAGTTATTCGCTCTTGCACAAGGTTGGGGGGGAAAAGAAGAGGGTCTTGGATTAATTGCTTGTGCAATACAGAATGGTTGTGGCTCTATTGCTTATGAGTTAGGTTGCACCCTTCATTTTGAGTTCTATGCATCGAATGATTCAACAGATGACATCCCTGCCACCCAAGGTTTACAAATCATTCATTTACCTAACATCAACACTCATCCAGAGGCAGATCTTGAGCTTTTGAGTAAATTAATTGCCGAGTACAATGTACCCTCTAGTTTAAGATTTTCTTTATTGACAAGATTGCGGTTTGCAAGGGCTTTTGGTTCTTTAGCTACCCGCCAGCAGTATGCATGCATTCGCTTATATGCCTTCATAGTTCTCGTTCAAGCAAATAGTGATGCTGACGACCTTGTTTCTTTCTTCAACACTGAACCTGAGTTTGTCAATGAATTAGTGTCGTTGTTGAGCTTTGAAGATGTGGTTCTTGAGAAAATTCGAATTCTATGTCTTCTTTCATTGGTTGCTCTATGTCAAGATCGGTCCCGACAGCCTACTGTTTTGACTGCTGTCACATCGGGTGGGCAACGTGGAATCCTATCCAGTCTCATGCAGAAGGCCATTGATTCTGTCATCAGTGATACATCAAAGTGGTCTGTTGTTTTTGCTGAGGCTCTATTATCTCTTGTCACAGTTTTGGTTTCATCATCATCAGGTTGTTCAGCCATGCGTGAAGCTGGTTTTATCCCCACCCTTCTGCCTTTGCTTAAAGATACAAACCCACAGCACCTTCATCTGGTCAGCACATCTGTGCATATTTTAGAAGCTTTTATGGATTACAGTAATCCAGCTGCTGCATTGTTTCGGGATTTGGGTGGTTTAGATGATACCATCTCTCGCCTTCATGTGGAAGTGTCTCATGTAGAAAATGGCTCAAAGCAACAAGATGAAGATTCTGAGATCATTGGGAGGAGTGCTCAATTAGTTGCAGGGACTTCCACAGAGCTAGACAACATGCAGCCTTTGTATTCAGAACCACTAGTTTCCTATCACCGACGTTTGCTGATGAAAGCTTTACTGCGTGCTATATCCCTTGGAACTTATGCCCCAGGGAATACTGCCCGTGTTTATGGCTCAGAGGAGAGTCTATTGCCACAATGCTTATGCATAATATTTAAAAGGGCAAAAGATTTTGGTGGTGGGGTGTTTTCACTTGCAGCCACTGTCATGAGTGATTTAATTCACAAAGATCCTACCTGTTTTCCGGTCTTAGATGCAGCAGGCCTTCCTTCTGCTTTCTTGGATGCTATAATGGATGGTGTTCTTTGCTCTGCTGAAGCCATTACATGCATACCACAGTGTCTAGATGCCCTTTGCATAAATACTAATAATGGGCTTGAGGCTGTGAAAGAGCGAAATGCTATGAGGTGCTTTGTGAAGATATTTACTTCAAGAACCTATCTGCGTGCCCTTACCAGTGATACACCCAGCTCCTTATCTAGTGGATTGGATGAATTAATGCGCCATGCTTCCTCATTGCGTGGGCCTGGAGTGGATATGCTGATTGAGATCTTAAATGCAATTTCAAAAATTGGACATGGGGTTGATGCTTCGTACATCTCAACTGATCCTTTGTCCTCTTCTACTCCTGTTCCAATGGAAACTGATGGTGAAGAGAGGAACTTGGTCCTGTCTGATGGAGGGGAATCATCCAAAATGGATAGTTCAGAGCAGACTGCCGAACCATCCTCTGATTCTTTAACAGGGAATGTTGAATTATTCCTTCCTGATTGTGTCAGCAATGCTGCACGTCTTCTTGAAACAATACTTCAGAATGGTGACACATGCCGTATATTTGTGGAGAAGAAAGGAGTTGAAGCTGTCCTGCAGTTATTTACCTTGCCTTTAATGCCTCTTTCTGTTTCAGTTGGCCAGAGTATTTCTGTTGCATTTAAGAACTTCTCACCACAACATTCTGCTTCTTTGGCTCGGGCAGTGTGTTCATTCTTGAGAGAGCATCTGAAATCAACAAATGAACTCTTAGTTTCAGTTGGAGGGACTCAACTTGCTGTGGTGGAATCTGCAAAGCAAACTAAAGTTTTGAAACATCTTTCCAGTCTTGAAGGTATTCTGTCTCTGTCTAATGTTCTGTTGAAAGGGACGACTACAGTGGTGTCTGAACTGGGTGCAGCAGATGCTGATGTATTGAAAGATCTTGGGAGTGCATACAGAGAAATCATTTGGCAGATATCTCTGTGTAACGATGTCAAGTCAGATGAGAAGATCAGTGCTGAACAAGAACCAGAGAGTGCTGAGGCAGCTCCGTCTAATGCGTCTGGAAGAGAGAGTGATGATGATGCAAATATTCCAATGGTGAGATATATGAATCCAGTTTCTATTAGGAATCAGCCCTTGTGGGGCGGAGAACGCGAGTTTCTTTCAGTTGTTCGTTCTGGTGAAGGTTTGCACCGTCGTAGTCGACATGGGTTTACACGCATAAGGGGTGGAAGGACAGGCCGTCATTTGGAGGCTTTAAATGTTGATTCTGAATCTTCATCAACAGTATCGGAGACATCTACTTCCCAGGATTTAAAAAAGAAAAGTCCTGATGTTCTTGTGATGGAAATTCTCAACAAGCTGGCTTCCACGCTACGCTCCTTCTTCACGGCTCTTGTCAAGGGGTTCACATCACCAAATCGGCGTAGAGTTGACTCAGGGTCATTGACTTTGGCTTCAAAGACTCTTGGAACTGCCCTAGCTAAAGTGTTTCTTGAGTCTCTTAGTTTCTCTGGGCATTCTACATCAGCTGGTCTTGATAGTTCACTTTCAGTCAAGTGTCGATATCTGGGAAAAGTTGTGGATGATATGGTGTCACTTACATTTGACAGCAGGCGGCGTACTTGTTATACCACAACAGTGAATAATTTCTATGTCCATGGTACCTTTAAGGAGCTGCTTACGACATTTGAAGCTACTAGTCAGTTGTTATGGACCCTACCATACTGTGTGCCAACATCAGGTATTGATCATGAAAAGACAGCTGAAGGAAGTAAACTGTCCCACAGTCCATGGCTGCTTGATACTTTACAGAGCTATTGCCGTGTGCTCGAGTATTTTGTTAATTCTTCTTTACTCTTGTCGACAACCTCTGCATCCCAGGCGCAGTTGCTTGTTCAGCCAGTTGCAGTTGGTCTGTCAATTGGGCTTTTTCCTGTGCCAAGGGACCCTGAAGTTTTTGTTCGTATGCTTCAATCTCAAGTTCTTGATGTGATACTTCCTGTCTGGAACCACCCCATGTTTCCAAATTGTAGTCCAGGTTTCATTGCTTCTATTGTCTCGCTTGTTATGCATGTATATTCTGGTGTTGGAGACGTGAAGCAGAATCGCAGTGGCATTTCCGGAAGTACAAACCAACGATTCATGCCACCACCACTTGATGAAAGTACTATTACTACCATTGTTGAGATGGGTTTTTCAAGGGCCAGAGCAGAGGATGCGCTTAGGCGGGTGGAAACAAATAGCGTTGAAATGGCCATGGAGTGGCTCTTTAGTCATCCCGAGGATCCTGTGCAGGAGGATGATGAACTGGCTCGGGCACTTGCTCTTTCACTAGGAAATTCATCAGACGCATCTAAAGCTGATAGTGTTGACAAGTCTGTGGATGTGCTGGCAGAAGAGGGTTGTGTGAAAGCTCCCCCTGTTGACGATATCCTTGCGGCGTCGGTTAAGTTGTTTCAGAGTAGTGATACCATGGCATTCCCATTGACAGATTTGCTTGTGACACTTGGCAATCGGAACAAAGGTGAAGACCGACCAAGAGTTGTATCTTATCTAATTCAGCAGCTAAAGAACTGTCCATTAGATTTTTCTAAGGATACCAGTGCATTGAGTATGGTATCACATGTTATAGCATTGCTTCTTTCTGAGGATGGAAGCACAAGGGAAACTGCTGCACAACATGGTATTGTGTCTGCTGCAATAGATATCTTGATGAACTTTAAGGTCAAGGATGAGTCGGGCAATGAGCTTATTGTCCCAAAATGTATCAGTGCTCTACTGCTTATCTTGGATAATATGTTGCAATCAAGGCCCAAAATTTCTGAAAACGTTGAAGATACTCAGACAGGGTCTCTGCCTGAATCTGGAGAGCATGCGTCCTTGTCAATCCCTGCATCAGATACAGAGAAAAAACAGGCTACAGATACCCATGAAAAAGATTCTGCCACGGCATTTGAGAAAATATTGGGGAAGTCTACTGGTTATTTGACTATGGAAGAATGTCATGAGGTGCTAGCAGTTGCTTGTGACTTGATAAAGCAGCATGTCCCGGCTATGATCATGCAGGCCGTTTTACAGTTATGTGCTCGCTTGACGAAAACTCATTCTCTATCTTTACAGTTCCTTGAAAATGGAGGCTTGGCAGCTCTTTTTGGCCTTCCAAGAAGTTGTTTTTTCCCTGGATATGACACTGTTGCATCTGCTATAGTTCGCCATCTCCTTGAAGATCCGCAAACACTTCAAACAGCAATGGAATTGGAGATTCGTCAAGCCCTGAGTGGCAACAGGCATGGTGGGCGTACTTCTTCAAGGACATTTTTGACATCAATGGCACCTGTGATCTCAAGAGATCCTGTGGTTTTTATGAAAGCTGCTGCTGCAGTTTGTCAGTTGGAGACGTCAGGAGGTAGGACCTTCGTTGTGTTACTGAAGGAAAAAGAGAAGGAAAAGGAAAAATCTAAAGTATCAGCTGTTGAGGCTGGATTATCTTCCAACGAATGTGTACGGATTCCTGAAAATAAGCTACATGATGGATCAGGTAAATGCTCAAAAAATCACAAAAAGATCCCTGCCAATCTCACTCAAGTGATAGATCAGCTTCTTGAAATAGTCTTGAAATACCATTTCCCAAAGAGCCAGGAGGACTGTGTGAATAACCTATCTGCTATGGAGGTTGATGAGCCTGCCACAAAGGTAAAGGGTAAATCAAAGGTTGATGAGACAAGGAAGTTGGAGTCTGAATCTGAAAGATCTGCAGGGTTGGCCAAGGTAACCTTTGTTCTCAAGTTACTGAGTGATATTCTTCTGATGTATGTACATGCCGTTGGGGTTATACTTAAACGGGATTTGGAAATGACTCATTTGCGGGGATCTAATCAACTGGATGGTCCTGGACTTGGTGGTATACTTCACCACGTAATTCATCGGTTGCTTCCGCTCACCATAGATAAATCTGCTGGACCTGATGAATGGAGAGACAAGTTGTCTGAAAAAGCTTCTTGGTTTCTGGTAGTTCTGTGTGGTCGTTCCAGTGAAGGGCGCAGACGAGTAATTAATGAACTTGTTAAAGCTTTATCCTCATTTTCTAACTTGGATTCTAGTTCCACTAAGAGCATCTTATTGCCGGATAAAAGGGTTTATGCTTTTGTTGATTTGGTGTATTCTATTTTGTCAAAAAACTCATCATCCAGCAACTTACCTGGTTCCGGGTTTTCACCAGACATAGCGAAAAGCATGATAGATGGGGGAATGATTCAGTGTCTGACTGGTATCCTTCGTGTGATTGATTTGGACCATCCTGATGCTCCCAAAACTGTGAATTTGATACTCAAGGCTTTAGAAAGTCTAACAAGGGCTGCTAATGCTAGTGAGCAATATTTTAAATCTGATGAGACGAACAAGAAAAAATCCACAGGGTTGAATGGAAGATCTGATGATCAGGTAAATGCCGCATCAGGGGGTAATACTGTGGGGCATAATCTGAATATAAGCAATGAGCAGGATGCGACAGATGCCGTACAGACCGAACAAGTGGGTCAAGGAGCTTCTCAAAGTGAGGGTAATCCTGATTCAAATCCAAACCAGTTGGTGGAACAGGACATGAGAATAGATGTTGAAGGACCACTAGCTTCCAATCCACCTATGGAGCTTGGGATGGATTTTATGCGTGAAGAGATGGATGGTAATGTATTACACAACACTGATCAAATTGAGATGACTTTCCGTGTTGAGAATAGGGCAGATGATGATATGGGTGATGAAGATGATGACATGGGTGATGATGGTGAGGATGATGAGGATGATGATGAGGGAGAGGATGAGGATGAGGATATAGCAGAAGATGGTGGTGGTATGATGTCTCTTGCTGATACTGATGTGGAAGACCATGATGATACTGGCTTGGGAGATGATTACAATGATGAGATGATTGATGAAGACGATGACGATTTTCATGAGAATCGTGTCATAGAGGTGAGATGGAGGGAAGCCCTTGATGGGCTTGATCATCTGCAGGTACTTGGACAGCCTGGAGCTGCAAGTGGTCTCATTGATGTTGCTGCTGAACCTTTTGAAGGGGTTAACGTGGATGACCTGTTTGGTCTACGAAGGCCGTTAGGTTTTGATCGCCGCCGTCAGACGAGTAGGTCTTCCTTTGAGCGAACTGTTACAGAAGCAAATGGCTTTCAACATCCTCTGCTTTTAAGACCTTCCCAGTCTGGGGATTTGGTCTCAATGTGGTCAGCAGGTGGAAATTCATCCCGGGATTTAGAAGCCCTGTCATCAGGGAGCTTTGATGTAGCTCATTTCTACATGTTTGATGCTCCTGTTCTTCCATATGATCATGTACCAAGCAATCTTTTTGGTGACCGTTTGGGTGGTGCAGCACCCCCACCTTTGACTGATTATTCTGTAGGTATGGACTCATTGCAGTTATCAGGACGAAGAGCACCAGGTGATGGTCGATGGACTGATGATGGCCAGCCTCAAGCAGGTCCTCAAGCAGCTGCTATTGCACAGGCAGTGGAGGGACAGTTTATATCTGAATTACGAAGTATTGCTCCTGCTGATATCCCTGCTGAACGACAGTCCCAGAACTCCGGAGTGCAGGAGAAACAGCCAGATCACCCTCCTTTAAATGATAGTCAAGTAGCAGCAGAGAATGATGACAGCAGCCATCAACAAAATGAAGATCAACGTCAAGACAGAGGTGGTGAAACAACACATCAAATTATCTCAAGTTCTGAGAGTGTTCCCTGCCAAGAACAAGTCAATCCAGAATCTGTTGGTTCCGAGGTACCTGAACCAATGTCAATTCAGCCACCTTCACTGAACAGTACACCAAATGATAGCATGGACACTGGTGATGGGAATGGTGCTGCTGGTGAGCAACTCGGGTCAGTTCCAGAGTTAGTCAGTGCTGATTTGCAATTGGAAGGGGGTTCTGAAGTTCCTTCTAATGTACATGATGTTACGGTGGAGGCCGTGGGTTGTGATGGATCCTCAAGAACAGAGGGCCAGGTTGGTAATGTGTCGGCAAGTTTCGGCTTCGAAGCACCTAATCCAGGTGATTCTCATACTTCTTCGGTGCCAACAAATGTTGATGTTGATATGAATTGCATTGATGAAGTAAATCAAACAGGCCATCCCATGCCTGCTTTTGAAAATGTTACAGATGAGCCATCAAGTCAAAACACATTGGTTGCTCCAGAAGCTAATCAGGCTGAACCAGTTAGTTTGGATAATGAGGCTCCTGGTGCTAATGCAATTGATCCGACCTTCCTGGAGGCTCTGCCTGAAGATTTGAGGGCTGAAGTTCTTGCTTCACAGCAAGCTCAGCCTGTTCAACCTCCATCTTATGCACCACCTTCTGTGGATGACATTGATCCTGAGTTTTTAGCTGCCCTTCCTCCAGATATCCAAGCAGAAGTTTTGACTCAACAAAGAGCACAAAGGGTTACACAGCAGGCTGAGGGACAACCAGTTGACATGGACAATGCTTCGATAATTGCTACTTTTCCTGCTGATTTACGTGAAGAGGTTTCCATCTGGAACTGCATCTTTTCATGACCTTGATTGTGGTGATTGTTTGTCTTAATATGTAGTAATCCTGTATTTTCCGTTTATCCAGGTACTTTTAACTTCTTCAGAAGCTGTTCTGTCTGCATTGCCTTCTCCATTACTTGCAGAAGCCCAAATGCTAAGAGATCGAGCAATGAGTCATTATCAGGCTCGCAGTCTTTTTGGAAGCAGCCACAGGATAAATAATCGGAGAAATGGATTGGGTTTTGACCGGCAGACAGTAATCGACAGGGGTGTTGGAGTCACAATTGGTCGGAGGGCAGTTTCTGCTCTTGCGGACAGCTTGAAGGTTAAGGAAATTGAAGGAGAGCCGCTTCTGGATGCTAATGCTTTGAAAGCCTTAATTAGGCTTCTACGACTAGCCCAGGTAAATACATATTCTAATTATGGGAATTGGAGTATCACACTTGCTAGCTAGATTTTTTTTTGGAAGTACTTAGCTGCCAAACTGGTAACGTGCGGACATGAATTCACACATAAAATCATTTATTTGAATTATATTCTGCTAACATGGTGGATTTGTTTTGGTTTGTGTGTTTAGCCCCTTGGTAAAGGACTCTTGCAGAGGCTCTTGTTAAACTTGTGCACCCATAGTGTTACAAGAGCAATCTTAGTTCATCTTTTGCTCAATATGATCAGACCTGAGGCTGAAGGCTCAGTCAGTGGACTAGCAACTATTAATTCCCAAAGGCTTTACGGTTGCAATTCAAATGTTGTTTATGGTCGATCACAGTTGTTGGATGGTAATCATCTGATGCGGCAATAATTATCTACATGATTTTTTTATTTTTGAACTATGAATTTATATGTTCTATTTTCATTTTGAACAGGTCTTCCTCCCTTGGTGTTGCGTCGAATTCTTGAGATATTGACATATTTGGCTACAAATCATTCTGCTGTGGCAAATATGTTGTTCTACTTTGACTTCTCAGGCGTTCCTGAACCATTAAGTTCTATCCATATGGAAACCAAGAAGGATAAAGGCAAGGAGAAAATGGGAGAGGGAGGATATTCATCAAAAATTTCTGGAAACACCCAGGACGTGAATGTTCCCCTGATATTGTTCCTAAAACTCCTGAACCGGCCTCATTTTTTACATGGCACTGCTCATCTTGAGCAGGTACAACCTTTTTTAATTTATCATGAACCAGTTTTTGAATGACCCCAAGCAGAATGTTGTTTGTTAATTTTGTCTATACAATTATAAGGGTTAAGTCTCTTGTTTGGTGTCCACCTCCATTCTACCTCAACTGTACCTGAGAGATTATCTAAATTTAAGATTCAATGTGTTTGAGTGTAATTCAATTGTTTAAAATGTCTAACTCATCACCCATTATGGACCAAACCCCGTACCCGCTCCTTAACTATTTTGCTCTTATTAAAAGTTTCTAAATAATTAAGATGGCATATGGTAGATGACTTGCGTCTTGCTTGCCATATTTCTTGGTGTAACCTGGAGTCATAATTTGATTATTTAATTTTAAAATCATACCTTGCTATCTATCCAATATTTTTAAAATTCAGTTCAATCTTATGGTTTGTTTTGTGCTACAGGTCATGGGCCTGCTTCAGGTTGTTGTTTATACCTCAGCTTCAAAATTAGAGGGTCGTTCTCAATCTGAAAGGGTAGATGGGAATTCTCAAAATCTAGCCATAAATGAAGCTTCAGGAGATGGTCAAAAGGGTCCTGCTTTGGAACAAGAATCTGATCATGGGGATAAGCCTATTAGTGGTCAATCATCAACTTCAGATGGAAAGAGGAGTACAGATACTTATAATATTTTCTTGAAGCTGCCAGAATCTGATCTGCACAACCTTTGCAGCCTTCTTGGTCGTGAGGGGTATTATTAGTTCTCTAATTCTTAGTTGCAATGTGTGCGCAATTGTTTAGCTTTTGACTGTTGTGCTTTATTTGAGTAGTTGCTCCTTAATTTGTTACGTGCATTTCCTTTACATGCATATTATACCAGCCTGCTCTCCTTTGTGCTGCTATGTGAAGTATGTTGTAAATGAGCATCTAATCTCGTTTGTTTACTTGATTAGGCTTTCAGATAAAGTTTATATGCTTGCTGGTGAGGTCCTGAAGAAGTTGGCTTCAGTTGCAGCTGCCCATCGAAATTTTTTTATCTCAGAGCTTTCAGAACTAGCTCAAGGGTTGAGTGCATCAGCTGTTGGGGAGCTTGTCACCCTCCGAAATACACAGATGTTGGGTTTGAGTGCTGGGTCTATGGCTGGGCCAGCAATCTTACGTGTATTACAAGCACTTTGCTCACTTACTTCACCTAGGGCTAGTGAGAATTCAGGACTGGAGAATGATGCGGAGCAGGAGGAGCGTGCCACCATGCGGAAGCTAAATGTTGCACTTGGGCCATTGTGGCAAGAATTGAGCAACTGTATAAGTGCGACTGAAACACATCTGGGTCAGAGCTCTTTCTGTCCAACCATGTCTACTATAAATATTGGGGACCATGTACAGGGTTCTTCTTCTTCGTCTCCTCTCCCTCCTGGAACCCAGAGACTCCTGCCTTTTATGGAGGCATTTTTTGTTTTGTGTGAAAAGCTACAAGCAAACCTCTCTGTTACGCAGCAAGATAATGCGAATGTGACTGCAAGAGAAGTCAAAGAATCTGCTGGAAACTCAGATCCTTCAACTGCTCAGTGCCACAGTTGTGGGGATTCTCAGAGAAAACTTGATGGTGCTGTCACATTTACAAGGTTCGCTGAGAAGCATCGCCGGCTTTTGAATGCCTTTATCAGACAGAATCCAGGTTTGTTGGAGAAATCCCTTACTATGATGCTGGAGGCACCAAGGCTAATTGATTTTGACAACAAGAGAGCATATTTCCGGTCAAGAATTAGGCAACAACATGAGCAACATCTCTCTGGTCCACTGAGAATAAGTGTTCGCCGGGCTTATGTTTTGGAGGACTCTTACAATCAGTTGCGCATGCGGCCTAATCAGGACATGAAGGGACGATTGAATGTTCAATTCCAAGGGGAAGAGGGTATTGATGCTGGCGGTCTGACACGAGAGTGGTATCAATTACTATCACGGGTTATCTTTGACAAGGGTGCATTGCTTTTCACCACTGTAGGAAACAATGCAACTTTCCAGCCAAACCCTAATTCTGTCTACCAGACGGAACATCTTTCTTACTTTAAATTTGTGGGCCGTGTGGTAATTTTTCTGGACCATTGGATGAGTTTTTGAGACTTGTTTTATGATCTTTCGGTGTCTGTGTAAGATTTCTCTTTAATTTTTTTCTGGTGTGATTTTATTCAGGTTGCAAAGGCACTTTTTGATGGGCAACTTTTGGATGTTTATTTCACTCGATCCTTCTACAAGCACATACTTGATGTAAAGGTGACTTACCATGATATAGAGGCTGTGGATCCTGATTACTACAAGAATTTGAAGTGGATGCTGGAGGTTAGTGAGATTTTGAGCACAATCTGATTTTTTTTATAAAATCTTTCAGAGTTGGATGGGGCTGGGTTTGGTTTTAGGTTTATATCTTGTTAACTGATTGAATGTATGCGTCAGTCATTCAGAAATTCTCTTTGCTGCTGGTTTTTCTGCATGGATTAGGACTTTATTAAGTTTTTGTTTCTCTTTATGCTTTTTTTCCCCTCCAGAATGATGTGAGTGATATACCTGACCTGACGTTTAGCATGGATGCGGATGAAGAAAAACATATCCTTTATGAGAAAAACCAGGTATTTGAATTGTCAACTTCTGATTGATATGTGAGTTTTATTATTTCTTTTCTTTATTTTTGAAAGCACTTTGTTTTTTTATTTAGTTGTTTAGTCTTGCTTAAATGTCAATTGATTCTTATTTAACTTTCATTATACTTTTGAGTTCATGGGTTTGACTAATGTTTTTTCCTTTTTTGTTGTGTTGTTTGGTTTGTGTTTTCCTTTTTTGTTTTTCATCCTCTTCTTGAAAAGGTTACTGATTATGAGCTCAAACCGGGAGGAAGAAATATTAGGGTTACAGAAGAAACTAAGCACGAGTATGTTGACCTCGTAGCTGAACACATCTTGACAAATGCTATCCGTCCTCAAATTACTTCTTTCCTGGACGGGTTCAATGACTTGGTCCCGAGTGAGCTTATATCTATTTTTAACGATAAGGAGCTTGAGCTACTTATCAGTGGTCTTCCAGAGATTGATTGTGAGTTGCCTTTTATATGAGCTTATTTAATAGATAGTCTTCTTTTGCTTCTCTTGAGGTATCTGAATGGTGCATTGGCCTTGCAGTGGATGATTTGAAGGCCAACACTGAGTATACTGGCTACACGGTAGCATCTAGTGTTGTTGAATGGTTTTGGGAGGTGGTTAGAGGTTTCAACAAGGAAGACATGGCAAGACTGCTGCAATTTGTGACTGGAACATCAAAGGTAATGAGAGGTTTTTGTTTTTTTTGGGTAGCAGCAAGGGCTTTTGTATTCCTGTTTTCTGTTGATGCATGAGCCCCAAAACAGGATTGTGAGTTTTTCTGAATGGATACATTTTATGTTAGTGGAGCTAATGTATTTGTGGTTTTTCAGGTTCCGTTGGAGGGTTTCAGGGCTTTGCAAGGTATCTCTGGTGCTCAGAGATTTCAGATTCACAAGGCATATGGAGCTCCTGACAGGCTGCCCTCTGCTCATACATGGTTAGTATAAACATGGTTTTTGTGCGCATCTTACTGGGAACGAAATATATTTTTCTGCCCCCTTACATGCTTGTCAAGCTTGATGTTTCTAATGGATTCCTATGTGATCTCCAGCTTTAATCAACTAGACCTTCCTGAGTACACCTCCAAAGAACAGCTTCATGAACGGTTGATGCTTGCTATTCATGAAGCTAGTGAAGGATTTGGCTTTGGTTAACAGAAAGAACCTCAGCTGATATTGTTGCCCCAGCACACCAGTCATTGCGCTTATAGTTACCATGTACATGTCAGTCCTTTTCCTTTTTTTATTTATTCCGAATTCCTTTGTTAATCTTTTCTATCCTTTAGTTTATTCAAGTTAAGATAATTTGTGATTTTCCTCTGGTCTCTCTATAACTGTAGTGATGGTTGAACTGCTAACTAATCATCCGTATTGCATGTACACACATCTGACTTATTATTGAGTATTTCACTCTTCTTCTTCTTTGTGCAGATGAAAGATCCGAACCGAAGCTTCCGGAATTATAGCAACTTTGATGGATTTTGTGAAGAACTCTGAAAGCATTATCTATTTTTTGGAGGCCGGAGAGCAAAGCTTTTATCAACTATATACAGCAGATGATCATTATACTTTTGCTGACTCATGTTGGCTCCTCAGTGACAATGGCTTGAAAATTTGAAATTCTTTCTGTGGATTCTTACAATGTCCGAAAATTGGGGAGTCGTACAGATGATGGGGGATAGAAAATCTCTTTTGTTGTTTATATTAGATTTATTTCTATGTTATGAGTTTATGGCCAAACTGCCTTAGATTAGTCAGTTTCACTTTCTCTGACCTGAATGTTGGTAATAAGCCTAGGGAATATGTATATTGTAATTCCAGACGGATGCTTTTGGGTTTAAATTAAAGGCGAGAAAGTGATTCAAATTTTGCCCTTCATTTTTATTTATATTTCTTTCTTTCTTGGGTTGGATGCTTTGATTTGAGTCACCTGAAATGTTTCTGATTTTTGTGTATTCTCGATGATCATGGTTCAAGGTTGAACGGATATACCCCGGACACCATCCAAATGAAATTACTATTATTAGCCTCTAACCTTAATTGTTTTTATAAGTTTTGGTTGATTATTCTAGAAAATCAGAGCTTTTGTTTTCGGGTAATCAAATATACAAATATATACTTAAGAGTACATATATAGGATCATTTTATATACTTATAATAATACATTTGTTTTTTCTACATATTATGAAGAGCATCTCCATATTTTTAGCTTCTAAAACAAATGCGTTTTTGTAATAGGTTGAAATGTTCGTTAAAATTGATGAGGAGTTGGAACATACAATTTCCAACAAAGGGAGTGTAAATGAACAAAAGCAGGGTGAGAAAATTAGCTCCCTTTATTAATAACCTCAAATTTTCTTATTGGAGAAAGTGGAGAGGTACCAAAAGAATCAACATTTTCTTTTCTTGGCCCCTAACTCTTTAAAAAAAACAAAATTTTTTTTATATTTTTTATATTAAAAGTTTTATTTTTTATATGTATAATAGTTTTTTATATAGTAATTTATATGTATAAGCCATATTCGTGTGTTAAATATTTCAAGAGTACTGCTATTTTCACTCCATGTCCTATTTTTTCATTCACCATATAAATTTGAAAAAATGCAATCCTATTTTTCTACCTACCATTATTCTTAAAATATCCATTATCTTTCCACTCTCCAAGTAAATAATAATATATTATTAATTAATTAATAAACAATATAAAATACTCCAAAAAAAAAAAAAAAAAAAAAAAAACTATTTCTCTGTTCTACCCGATCCCCTCCCCCCACAGCCCAGCACCCTAGCCACAGAACTCAACCCAGATGCTGCTGCTGCTGCTCTCTCTCTCTCTGTTGAGAGGTGCAGACTTTGAGAGCCTAGAATTGCTGGGCTGATTCAAATCTCAGTTAACAGTCCCTTCATATTATTAATACTGAAAATTTGGGGGTGGATCTGCTTGGGATCTTTTGATTGTGGGGTGGTGACTATTACGAAACAAAGAGGAAAAATAGGGAAGGAGGGGTGCGCTGGTGGAGGCGAAGAGACAAATGATGGGGTGAGGTGGTGGGTTAATCTTTTTAATTTTTTAATTTTTTATATTTTATTCATTTTTTAATTGGTTTTAATGTTTTTTTCTAAGTCTTTGGAAGTCATTTTATAAAGGGGTAAATTTGTCTTTAAAAGTTTGAAGATAAAGTGGGTGGGAAAATAGGACAAATGGGTGGAAATAGTGGCATTCTATTTCAGCCAGTGGATGTTATCCAACGGTTTGTGTGTTAGTCGTGTTCACCGGCGCTCAAAGATACGCGCTCTTTATTGTTTCCTCCAGTGTGACAAAGAAGGCGGTCATGAGAAAGAAGCATAGCACTCAGACTCAATGTTGTCCTCCTCAACGACTAGAGCTAAGCAATTCTCTCTAATTTCCCACCGAATTTCGAAGTTCAGAGCTTTTCATGCTTTCTTCCAAGACATCAAAACAAATCTTGGAGATGATGATGTCAGAAACATAGCTCACAAAAAAAGAACACAAACCTCTGGTATGTCACTTTCTCTACGCTTCTTGTTGAGTGTGTTTGTTTTGAGATTAAAGTTTTGATATTTTGGGCACAGTGTGCTTTTCTTTTAGGCTAAACTGTTAACATTTGGGAACTACAGGGACAGAAATGGAGAAGAGCATATATGCAATTCTCACCATAGACCGTTGGGAGTCTCTGAACCACATGGATTATAGGTTGGCTTCTCTTAGACCAGTACATGGAAGGCTGGCTTTGAAATTTCTCAATTGGGTCATTAAACAACCTGGTTTGGAACTCAACCACCTCACTCACATACTTTCTGTTACAACCCATATACTTGTTCGAGCTAGAATGTATGACTCTGCCAAATCAATTTTGGGGCATTTGTTGCAAATGGGTATTGCCCCAAAACCTGTTTTTGGTGCTCTGATGGATACTTACTCTCTTTGCAATTCAAACCCTTCAGTCTTTGACCTTCTAATTAGAGTTTATTTAAGGGAAGGAATGGTTGATTATGCTGTAGAGACTTCGTATTTAATGGGTTTTCGGGGATTTAGGCCATCCACTTGTACTTGTAATATGATCCTAGCTTGGTTGGCAAAGGACCAGAAAGCTGCGTCAGTATGGTCTTTTTTCAAAGAAATGCTTGCTAATAAGATTTGCCCTGATGTCGCTACATTTAATATATTGATTAGTCTTTTATGTGTTGAAGGGAAGCTTAAGAAAGCTAGTTATCTTCTGAGAAAGATGGAAAAGAGTTGCTATGTTCCAAATGTAGTTAGTTATAATACTTTGCTCAATTGGTACTGCAAGAAGGGGAGGTATAAAACAGCCTTTGAGCTTATTGATCACATGGGTTCTAAGGGTATAGAAGCAGATGTATGTACATATAACATGCTAATTGGTGATTTATGTAGAAACAATAGGAGTGCAAAAGGTTATTTGCTGTTGAAGAAAATGAGAAGGAAGAAGTTATCTCCTAATGAGGTTACCTACAATATTCTTATTAATGGGTTTGTGAAGGAGGGGAAACTTGGCGTTGCTACCCGGGTTTTTGATGAGATGTCTACTTTTAATCTTTCACCGAATTTTGTTACTTTCAATGCTTTGATTGGTGGACTCTGCCAAAATGGTAAGCTTGAAGAAGCTTTCAGACTTTTGGACATGATGGAAGCTATGGAACTAAGACCTAATGAAGTCAGCTATGGGGCTCTTTTGAATGGGCTGTGTAAGCATGCCAAGTTTGATTTAGCAAGAAGTCTTTTGGAGAGAATGCGGATGAATGGGATTGTTATTAGTTGTACTATATATACAGCGATCATGGATGGGTTATGCAAAAATGGGCTGCTTGATGAAGCTATGCAGTTGTTTAATATGATGGTCCAGGATGGTGTGGAGCCTGATATTATAGCATTTTCGGTGCTCGTAAATGGACTTTGCAGAGCTGGGAAGATGAAACATGCGAGGGAGATAATATGTAAGATTTATAAAGCTGGCCTTGCACCGAATAGAATAATATGTTCTACTTTAATCTACAACTCTTGCAAGATGGGCAACATAGTTGAAGCGTTAAAGATTTATGCTGTTATGAATCACAATGGCCATGGTGCTGACCCTTTCACATGTAACATATTGGTTGCTTCACTTTGTGAAGCTGGAAAGCTAGAAGTGGCAGAAGATTTCATGCATCATATGGGCAGTATGGGTCTTGATCCTGATTCCATTACTTATGATTGTATAATAAATGGCCATGGAAACATGGGAAATGGGTTGAAGGCATTTTCTATGTTTGATGAAATGATTAAGTCAGGTCATCATCCAACTCCATTCACATATGGAAGTATACTGAAAGGGCTATGCAAGGGTGGAAATTTGGGGGAAGCAAGGAAATTTTTGAAGAAACTCCACGGCATTCCATCTGTTGTTGATACTGTTATCTACAATACAATAATTTATGAGACATGTAAATCTGGAAATCTGCAAGAGGCTGTTTCCCTTCTTGATGAGATGGTTGAGAATAATGTTCTGCCTGATGATTATACATATGGTAGCCTTCTTGCTGGGTTATGCCGGAAGGGAAAAATGGTTGCCGCCATCCTGTTGTTTGGGAAACTCATGGGAAAAGTGACTTGCTCACAAAGTGCAATAATGTATACCTGTCTAGTCGATGGCCTTTTCAAGACTGGCCAGTCTAAGGCTGCTTTGTATCTCTTTGAAGAGATGGAGAACAAAGGTCTATACTCGGATACTATTGCTTGTAATGTCATGATAGATGGATACTCGAGGATGGGAAAACTAATGAAGGCAAATGAACTGTTTTCAACTATGGGGAGCAGCAGATTGTGCCCTAATTTGGCTACATATAATATTCTCTTGCATGGATACTCGAAGAACCAGGACCTCGTGAAATGCTCTATGTTGTACAATAACATGATCCGGGCCAGATTATTTCCCGACAAATTGACATGCCACTCTCTTATTCTTGGATTATGCGGGTCCGGTATGTTGGATGTTGGCCACAAAATGTTGAATAAGATGATAATGGAAGGTGCCATAGCTGATCAACTAACAGTTAACATGCTTATTAGCAAGTATTCTGAAACTGGTATGATAGTGAAGGCCTTTGAGCTAGTTAGTGTCCTGAATCTGTTAGGAGTTTCTGCTAATATAGACACCCACGGTGCTATCTTGAATGGACTATTCAGAAGCCAAGATTTCCAAGCATCCCGTGCCCTTCTTTATGAAATGTTGGAAAAAGGTTTCACTCCCAAGGATACACATTATTTCACCTTAATTAATGGTATGTGTAGAGTGGGAGATATACAAGGAGCATTTGAACTAAAAGATCATATGGAGGCTCTTGGTGTTACTACCAGTGACATTGCTGAGAGTGCCATGGTTAGAGGGCTCGCGAAATGTGGGAAGATTGAAGAAGCAATGCTGGTTCTTGATCGCATGCTTCGAATGAAACTCATTCCAACAACTGCTACTTTTACTACTTTGATGCACATGTTCTGCAAACAAGCCAACCTTGCTGTGGCTCTAAAACTGAGGGGCACAATGGAATGCTGTGGTGTGAAGCTTGATGTCCCTGTGTTTAATGTGCTTATTTCAGGCCTTTGTGCTAATGGTGATGTTGTGGTTGCATTTGAGCTTTATGAGGAGATGAAACAAAGAGGTCTCATGCCCAACATGACAACCTATACTCTGCTCATTGGTGCTGTTTCCTCTCATAATAATCTTATTAAAGCTGAACAACTTTTGGGAGATTTATCTGAAAGGGGACTGATATCTGGAAATTTGGATGGAAGCACCCAAATGCTACATGAGAGGTTGATGAATGCAATGGGAGGACTAAATTCTTTGAGGCGCATAAAAGGAACTAACACTAAAGAGAGGTAGTAAAGCCGTACTTGGATTGGGATTTGCGACTGCAATGGGCTTTCATTACTTAACCAAGTTATGATATAAACTTTTCTACTGGAGGTCTCATGGGAGATGGGATTGTGATTGGTTCTCTTTACTTAACGAAGTTTTGATATAAACCTTTCTACTCGAGGTCCATTGAGAGATGAGTTGAATGGCTCTCATCGCTTACTGAAGTTATAATACAACATGACCTTCTGCTATAATTTACAGTAAGCTGCATTCTCCAATACCTTTCCTTATCTTCTACTTTATTTAACAACATATATCTTCTTGTATTTATTAGTAATGTATTTTCTGCTACTTAGGTGAAATGCAGTCTACCTCATGCTTGGATGTCATGTTTTGTGATATGATATTTGTTGTGGCAAAATGAATCATGCCCAATGCTATGTGAGTTCCAACTTTTACTTAATGCATTTACAGGCCCCTGTTTTCTTTTATGATCAAGGGCTACAGGTATTTACCCTTTTAGCACTAATATTCTCTTTACATTCTCTTTAGGTAGCATAGGCTTCTTTCTGGAAACTAGTGCTGGAATGCTAAAGATGCTCTCATATAATGCATAAGGTTTGCTGATAGGTAATATGCTATTATTTCTTTTAGGCGGTTCTTTCTTTTATCTCCATGTCTGATTATTTCATTGTTGCACTCCACCTATCAAAGAGACGGGCTCTTGGTTTCTGCACAATGGATAAGGGTTTAAGAGCAGACTCTTTCACATGATACTTCCCTCCTATAAACGTGATTCTTGAGCAAGTTTATTGTAGTTTAGGAATCAGGATGTTTGAGAGAGCAGTGTCATTTGGCTCACTGCTTGGAAGGTTAGGATCAGTAATCAGTGCCATTCATTACCTAATCAGTCTTTTTTTTTTTGCCCGAAAATACGTTTATGCAAAGCTTTCCACCATCCCCAAAATCTTATTGTTTGTATCAAATCTAAGTTCTCCATTTTTCTTTCTCCAGTGAATAATGAATTATAATCTATCCTGGGGGCCATGACTAGCCAAATTTTGGTTAGACACGTCACATGCCAATAAAGGTGGGGGAAACAGCTCTTTGATAGAGAAAGAAGTTGGCCATTGAGGGAACCAAATGAAGCGGGTGTGTCAATCTACATCTTCATTTTGCACCCGATGCTGGAGGCACAGGGACTTCACTGCAAGGGAATATGTTGATGTGCTGCCATGTATTTTAGGGTTCTCTTTTGCAAAATATAATGCCCATGTTATGGGCATGGCAGACAGAATCTAGCAAAATTTACATGGATGAATTGCTATTGTTGACTTTGTATAATTAATAATGTTCTTATTGATTTGTATATATTCACATTGTCTCATCTTGTCTTCTTTATATGTTCAAAGCTTATAACTTGCAAGTTGCAGAGTTTTGCCTTGTAGAATTCGAATAAATAAGAGCTATGAACCAAGCTCATTAAAACACCGACCAAGTATAGTACATATGAAATACATACGTGTAGTATTCGGTAAATGCGAAAAATTCAGCTATCATATAAAAAATTTAAAATTATTTGTAGTCTTATTTTTTTCAATAGTATGCGTGCGTATAATAAGTGTATAAACCATATGACAAAAGTGTATAATTCGAAAAAAATTACGGATGCACATATATAACACACAAATAGTACATTTGCGTTTTAAAAAACACATTATTTTATATAATTGAGAAATGTACGAAAAAATAGAAATACATACTTGTATAATATGCTAGTTTACTAACTATCTATTTGGAAAAAAAAAATGATGGAAAGAGAAAAAAGTTGGTATCTACATTAATTGATTAATTAATTTGATTAATATAGAGGAGGAGAGGAGAGAAGACATGCAGACGCCAAACTGTTTGAAATTTTAAACGCTACGAATGCCAGCAAGTCAATGTGCTGTTTTTGCCTCCGTGCAACCCAACAGCTACTCCTCCTTCCTCACTCCGTCTGCCAGCTCACCACCCCGTTCCCGTTATTACTTTTTTTATTTATTTATTTTTAATTTTTCCTTCCTTTCAATTTCATTTCAAACACACAAACCACGTCAGCGCTGACGCTGACCAAACGGCGACGGAACAATCTTTCCGTTCCTTTTTCACAACATAACGCCGTATATTCCCAGATTTCACGTTGCAATTATAGGCCCATTTTTGGCCCAACCTCTCTCTCTCTCTCTCTCTCTTCTCTCTCTCTCGCTTTGCTTTCAGAGTCATTTCTTTTCCCGGAAAAAAAAAAAAGTTTCTCTTTTTGATCGAATTCATGTCGGTACGTAATCGCCTTCATCTCTTTCTTCAATCTGAATATAAATTCTTAATATTTGTATGCTTTTTTGTTGTTTATTTTTAATCTTTGTGATGCTTAATTTGCTGGATTTGCTCCGGTTTTTTTATTGGCTTTAGCTGTATTTAATAGATTTCTTGGTTAATCTGTATTAATTCAATTGTAATTGACTCAGATCAATCTATTGTAGTATTTATTTTGCATTAATTTTGAGCAAAATTTATGTTTTCTTCTTTTGTTTTATGATTTTCGAGTTTCCGCAGTTAATGATGCAATTTTGGATTTCCAGAGGAGCAGATTTTAACTTTTCAGTTTTCTTTTAGTTTGGTTTCAATAGGAATGGTGAAAATGAAACGACCAGAAAAGGAATGGTGAAAATGACAAATTTTCCCTTATCTTTCTTACAAAATTATCAAGTTAGAATATTTCGAGAGTCTGCATTTCTATTTAGTGTAGGTATTGTTATTATTTGTTGTCCTTCATTGTTTGTGTGGGGCATATAATCTTATACAAACGTCTACCTAATTCATGGTGATTTTGCTTAGTATATTAAGGGCATTTGATCTTTCCTAAGTATTCCACGCTCACGTATATGTGGTTCTGTGTGTATGTGTGTGTTATGCTGATTCTGAATGTGTAGAATAGTTGGATGAAGAGGGGTTTTTTTTTAATTGCCTTTGTCCAAAACAAGGATTTCTGTAAGAACTTAAAAAGCTTTCCTCTATCTGGGTTTTTATGTCCTGGGAGAAGGTTAGAGTTCTTTTTACTTGTACTTTTTTTCTTTTCATTCAATTCATGTATCTTTATAGTTTTTACTTTAATAATATGAATCTGGTGGGTTGAACAGCTGTGATGAGTGCTTCCTGATTATGACTTGAGTTATGTTTCTAAATTGCTTGATGTCCTAATTCAAAATCAGTAGGCTTTTCTGAGCGTCTTCCTCTTCTGTCTGATTTTGATAGGATATTAGCTCCATTTCCTTTTATATGTGTTAAACGCTTTCTGAACTCTAGCCATTTCTTGTCTGTGTATTCTTCTGTTTTTCCCGTATAATGTTGAGTTCAGTGAAATGCCATTGGAGCAGTTCCTATCATCTTGGAGTGGCTCCTATCATTTGATCAGGAGACAAAACCTATCTCATTTTTCTGGTTTTCTAGGATTATCCTAAAGATGCAGCACTGAGCAGCATTTAGGGGGATAGTAGTAGCCAGGTTTTAAACTCAGTGTTCCATAATCTTACTACCAACTACCAAGATAAAGTAGCGCTTATTCTCTTACAAGATCCTTACTGAAGTGTTTTTGGAAACTGGATCCATATAGCATTTACTCAGGTTGAGGTGAGGTTGGAATTGTTAGATTGAGTTGGTCTTTGGCATGTAAAGGCTAAGTTGCAATTTATTGGTATACATTTATAAATATAGGGGGCCAGGACGTGTATGGTGGTAGATAATTGTCTTGGAACCTTTTTGAAAGTATTTGATCCTATTGAGTGGTCGTTTGTAGTCTAGAAATATAGGGGTAGCCTGACATTGGGTTTCTTGCGTTCTGTCCTCTGTGGTTGATGCAATTTTATTCTTGTGTGGGGTGTATGATAGATGACAACCCAGATGAGTTCGGGATGTAAAATAGTGCTGGTTTGTCCTTTTATTATTTATTTATTATATATATATATATATAATTTGCAGTTGAGAGAAGATTTTATTGCCTGTCAATCATTAGCTGTGTAAACTTATACTTGCCTGCCATTTGCATTACTCGGCTGAATAATACTGAGAATATTTTTCTGATTGCTAACAGGAAAAGGGTAGGCCACTCCCTAAATTTGGTGAATGGGATGTCAATGATCCTGCTTCAGCTGAGGGGTTTACTGTGATCTTCAACAAGGCTAGGGATGAGAAGAAGACAGGTGGAAAACCTGAGTCACCAGGAAAGGCCGATCCTAATATAAGGCATGGAGTTGAGCCCGGCAGGCCTCCATCTGTAAGATGCTTTCTCAGAACAGTTGTCTAATTTCTTTCTCTAATGATTTGATATATAAGTGGAACAGCCGATAAGAATTCATTCTTTTTCTAGTTGATGGTGGTTTGTGTAGTTACAAGCTTTTGATTTTCAAGTGACATTAGTACAATACACAACTTGAATAGATAGCATACCTTTCTCACCAAAAAAGTAGACTGCATACCAATATAACACTGCCTTATTGATCACACTCAGCCTACCAGTTAATAAAGATCAATACAACCGACTTCTTATACAGAATTGTAGTTAGGAAGAAGAGGAAAAGGACTAATATAATATTTAGTGGCAAGATTTTGAAAAAGAAAAGAAAGGAAGTTGATTTGGCTGTTTATTTGCATTATTTGATCGCTCCATGGGAGTGGAATTGGAAGATGAACCCTCTGATTCTGCCTTGTTTAAGATAGATGTTGCCTAAGTCACAGTTGTTTGGAAAGAACTAGTGGCCCTGGACTTTAGTATTTACCCATCTTGTGGTCAGTTGATAATTATGTGGCCCTTTCATTTTTACTATGTTTGTCTTTCTGCATCTGTTTTTGTGCTTCGAATTATTTCTGCTGCCGAAAGTTGATTTAGTTTGGTTGACTGTCTTTCTCCTTTGGATGATTTCACGGTGCGCAGAAAAAATGGTTTTGCTGCATTCATCAACCACCAGCCGAATCTTGACAAGGTTGTCTCCAAGGAAGTGCTTCAATAGAAGAGCACGGTGTTCTGTAACTGGATCTACCATATTTTTCCAAAGAAGATAGGGAGCTGTATAGCAATGATGGATGGAATTTATTGTGGCGTAAAAAAAAAAAAACTTTGTGATGGGAGGAGTAAAGAAGACAAATATACTTATTGTATCTAATATTGTCTGATGTTGTTGTTGTGATTGGTATTTAGAATGCCAGTCTGTTTCTTTGTCTTATCTTTTGCTACACGCTTTAGAGCTTTGCTTATGACATTTTTTTCCTTTTCTTCCTTCGTTGTATTATCAAACCCGTCTTGTGTGTGAAATTATTTTGTTTTGAAATTTCAGAAACTTTTTCTTCTTTTCTTCTATGGGACCATGCTGCGGATTGTTAAATTATTTTGTATGTATATTCCATGTTATGGATCTCTGGTACCAATAAGAGAAAATGGAATCGTACCCCTAAAATTTACCTCTCAATTAAATCAAATATAACATCTCATTTTTACTCATTATGCATCTCAATTTTTTTTTGGGGGGGTCAGAAATTCTTATGAACAACAAACTGTTCATATGTCAACTGAAATTCAAGCCCCCAAACTGTTCATTTTTAGTATGGATTAGGTCTTCTAACAATTTTGGATGGAATGGTCTCTTAGTTTTGTTAAATCCGTTAATTTTTAATTTGAATTTTTATTATAATATTATTTGTAAAAACCATTTAGAATTCTCGTGTGAATTTTATTTCGACTGTGTAACTGTACAAGTAGCCTGTGATTATATGGCTGAAATCAGAAAGCTTATGCTAGCTTTTGCACACATGAACATTCAGTGCCCAAATAAACACAATTTCCTTTTTCTTCTTTCTATGAAAAAATGAACAAAATTTCGGGTTATTCGTATTCAAAGAATTTCCCCCTAGCCCCCAAAAAGAAGAAAAGAATTTTGAGACTCGAAGGGATTCCACAAGAAACAATGAGATGGCTTAGAGCTTCCAAAGTGATGGTTTTCTATACATGATTTATTCCTGCGGGATAAAATAGAAATTAAAAAAACAGAAGCTTGGGGGAATAACAGTTAAGTGTAAAGCTCTTCTATTGGTAATATCTCTGGCTGAGACAAGTTCAGACTCTGGTCACCCCAAGCTTTCGTTCAAAGAGGCGGCGAAGAAGGTAAACTTGGAGAGCGCTGGCACCAACAAGTGCTGCTGATTCAAAGAAGGCCTTGTGGATTGCCCTCCGGCTCATTGCTTCGTTTACTGCATCAACGATTGCCAGGGCAATTTACGTAACAAAGAGATCAAAATTAAAATTATGTTTCACATGTTTGTAGAGAAACATATTTGTCTATGCACACTACGGAATCAATACTAGTTCAACGTAAGTGTAAAAGCTTCCTCTATATTTGCCGGAGTTCAGCAGATACCTATTGCCTGGCGTTCGGTCTGAGCCTCGAGCCAATGCTGCTCAAACTGAATGTTGTAAAGAGCTTCCTCTAACTTTGATACCTGCTCTAACAATGGGTTAAAATGCTCTGCATATATGCAAACAAAAATATCATAAGTCCGTCTCCTTATTTCACAAAGAGCTCAACAGTTCAAAGAATAACTAAAGATTTCAAAAGAAGCACAAAGCAACCGCTCACCATCTTTTGCATGTTGATCATAGTACGTAAAATGGCTAACGTGTATATCGAAGTCTATGGTTTCATGATAAGGTGACTTGTTGGTGAAGCAGAACTGATGGACTCCTTTGTGACGAGTGACAAAATCAAACTTCTCACTTGTCTTGTCACGAAAATCGTGAATCTGCTCACCAGAAGGTCCCTTCACCTGAAAATTCCAACAACATTGTACGATCACAGGTGGGTTTTCAGTTAACATGCCTCTCTTTGGCCAAAAAAAAGTTAACATGCCTCTGAATATTATGCTTAACAATATAAGCATGGATTAATGCAAGCTCTTCAACCACTATGATCCATTTATGTTTTTGCTTACGCAAACACATGGTTTCCGGTTTAGCTACATACGTTATGAGCTCTCTTATTAAATCAGCAATAAATGAAAGAGATCATGGCATGGCTAAAACCATATATGAGAAATTATCAAACCCAAATCAGGGAACAAATGTCGAGCTTACCACGAGGTCAACACCGTCTTGAGTATAATGCCAAGATGCATCCACCTTAATTACAACAAAAGAGATGTGGACGGTATCTCCTTCATATTGAACATTATGAGAGAAGCACTCTTCTCTGTCAATCACAAATCTGATCCCAAAAACTGCTTGTAGGCTCACCAAAAATGTCAGCAGCAAAACAGCAGCACAATTTGAAAACCCAACTTTCATCTGCAGATTAAAAGCAGGATTGTTAACATTCAAGCTAACAAAATTATTACACACAAAATATGACAAATCACAGGCCCGAAATTTTTAGTTTCCTTTTTCTTTTTTCTTCATGCAAACAATTCAGTCAAGCAACAGGCAGAAACTTGTTTGTTCCTTAAAACTGAAAATCAAAACTAACCCAGAAACCATTTTCTACCAAAACAAACAATGAACAAATAAGAATCAAGTTCCCAGGAAATAATCTGATTCATATATTGAATGCTGAAAGAAAAATTCCAACTTTTTCATCAGATTGACCGGAAATTGGAAAAAAGATTAAAACTTGCGATATAATAAAAAAGCTACAATCATAACAAATAGATTCCCATTAGTGCCCTGTTTGGCATCCAAACAGAGTGACAGAGAGATCAAACAAAACGAAATTATTGGAAGCTAAAATTACAGAATTTGAAGAAGAAATAGGATTTACCTTGGAATATTTGAACAATTTGACGAAGGCCGCAGAGAAAATAAAAACAAATTTAAATTAAATACAGGATTTATAAAATAATAAAATAGAATAATGAGATAAGCAGTCGGGTGTTAGAAGTTAAGGATGAAGGAGTCTGTGTTTAGGTTTCAAATCTCAAAAGGCCGAGACTTCGAACGTAACGAACTAGACTGCAACTACACGAAAAGCTTCAGTTTAGTACTTTTGTTGCAATTATATGCGACGTGTCGTTTCCATCCTGTCCTTCGTTTGTAGTTTTTTTTTTTTTTCAAAAGTCGTTCTGTACTTTGACCCCCCAAAAAATACAAAACGGCAGGCATGGTTTTAACGCCCTAAGTAATAGATAAATAAACATTTACTAAAAAATATTTAAAAAAATTATGCAATACAATAAGGCAACTGTTTCTTAACAATTAGAACAAATGTGTGCGACAAAAAAGAAGAATATGTGTGTGAAACAAAGATGTTTATCAATAAACACGTATTCTTATGATATAGCCATCGGATTCCAATTTAGTGAAGAAAAAAAAAAGCATTGATTTGCGTATTAATGGTTTCAAGTTCAAATCTCCATGACACCGTGGTAGTGTGTATATGAAACCCCTTTCATCTGTAATTTGACTATCACTTATACTAAAAAATTATGACATGCATGCAAATCGAAGTTATGAGAATTATTGATGGAGAGAAAAGAGGACATGAGAAATAAAGTTGTGTGATTACTATAATAATTTCATGTTTTAAATGAACTCTTTTTATTTGTAGGTTTTTTCTTTTAATGATGATGCATGCAATAGTTCAATCAAATTGAAGATACATTTCACTATCTAAATGTGGAGAAATTTTTGTATGTTCTGAGTACGCCACCTTTACTCCTAAATGTAGTGATCAAATAATGAGAGGAATATAAAGAATCATCATAATATATAAATGTTTAGAATACTTTTTACATTTGGGTTGCTAGTATTGAAGGACATAAAATGGATTGCTTGGTTTTAGGATCACATTGGAGTGAGCCCAAAAAATGATTGTTGCCTACCTTTTTAGTTTACGTATTAATTAATGCATTAATACTTCTAAATTGCATGTAGCTAGGATTGGCAAGTATAGTAAACTAATTGATTTCAAACCTTAAAACTATTATGTCACAATGTTTACACTGTTGTCTTCTATTTCCTGTGGAATGTATTTGATACACTATGTGTTGGAATTTTTGGGTAATCCTAGTAGCAAATCACTCAAGAGATTATGCAAGGATAAGAGAGAGAATTTTGGAATTGGAATTCAGAGGTCTAGCTTCAGAGAGAGAAGTCCAGACTTGATTCTCCATTTTTTTCAATTGATTCACAATGAGAGCAACTATCTCTACAAAATATCTATTACAAGCTTAATTGCCTACTTGGTGGTTAGCTTACCTACCAAACGGAAAAGCTAGAAATAGCCAATTCACATACCACCTATGCGGCCTCCTAATAGCCATACAAACAAAAACATCAATATTAAAGTTTCCCAACGTGGCTCAATTTTTTTTTCCTTCAGATAATTACAACAAGAGCATTACACAAGTTTAAAACTCCCCCTTAATGCCTTCTTGTTGAATCTCATCAAAGCCCTCAAGTATTGAAACTCGTCATTTGGCAATGCCTTGGTGAAGCTGTTAGCAACTTGCTCCTCTGTCTTGCAATAGACCACATCAACATCATTCTCTTCAACAACATCTCTGATCAACTGAAGCTTGATTGCTATGTGCTTGGTTCTTTCATAGATGACTAGATCCTTGGTCATTGCAATTTCTTATTTACTGTCACAAAGAATAGGAGTTGACCCATCTTGCTTCTCACTAAGATCTTCTAAAATCTTCATGAGCAATATAGCTTGAGAAGATGCCAAAGTTGCAAATACATACTCAACTTTTGTGGTAGATTGAGCAACAATTTGTTGCTTCTTGGAAACCCATGAAAATACACCAAAACCCAAAGAATATACATATCTTGATGTGCTCTTCATGTCATCTATGCTGCCACCCCAATCATTATCACAAAATCCAAATAGCTTTGGCTAAATCTTCCTCTCATACATAATGCCAAAATCTAATGAACCTTGTATGTACCTCATAATTCTCTTAGCCATCCCAAGATGAATTTGAGTTAGTTTGTAGATAAACCTCGATAGCAAAGAAGTAGCATACGTAATATTTAGCCTTGTAGATATCAAATACATCAAGCTCCTGTTTGTACCAAAATTTGCACTTTTTGGCCAAACTCTCCATTCTAGCCAAAATACATTTGGACTTATTTTTTACTCATCAGCCCAACTGGCTATTCGGGCTCCACTTGCCAAAAATTGGAAAAGAAGCCCATATCATTCCAAGAGATAAAAATAAGCCAAAATAGCTTTCCCAAGTTCCCAAATTACATATTTTGAAACTTGAGGTCTGACCTTCATTAACTCAAGACCATATCAATAGAGAGGTAAAAGCAAAAGTTATCTCCTATAGTCATTTAAGTCTCAGGAACTACAGACCCGTGTGGTCTCATCAGTTGAGATATTTTGAGGCACAAGTGACAAGAATGGCCAGAAGGTATTCAAAAGGAATTCTTAGAGAAAGCATGCTGAGTATCTCTGCAAAACATCCATGTGCCTTCAAAAGAGGGATATTTTCTTCACAAGTTACAAGGAAAAGATATTCATCACAACTAATATTTTCCAGGAGATATTTTCCAGATATTTTTAGGAACCAAAATTCCTATAAATACAAGGGATGAGAGCTGAAAAAAGGACACCCAATAATCAACAAAACAAATACAAAAGAAACAATCAGTTCACTGATCATTCTAGCCTTCAATAGAAGCAAAGCCAACAAAGGTACCAAGGACCTTCAAAGCTATCCTTGAGATTCTGCTCAGAATTCCCAGCCACTCACAACTCAACTTGATTATAGCTCTGCCAATTTCAACATTGGTATCGATTTCCAGCTAATATTTATTAGTTGAAGGTGCAGCCAATCCAGTCCAGCCTGACAATCCAGTCCAGTCCAGTCCAGCCTGACAGTCCAGTCCAGTCCAGTCCAGCTTGACAGTCCAGTCCAGTCCAGTCCAGCCACACAATCCAGTGCAGTCCGGCTTGACTAAAATAGTCTCAGAAATGGCATTCCAGGCAGAATTCGAAGTTCAATATTTTGATGTATTTCCGGACTTAGCAGTTCCTTTCATTTACTGTATTTCAAACAGTTCTCCTTGAACTTGTTTTTATTTTCAAACACTTGTATTTTTGCTTTACTTCCCAGTTTTATTTAGATAAATTATGAAGTCCTTACCAGTCTAAGGCATAGAAAAGAACTTACTTGGGAGATATTCCTCACCCAAATTCACAATCGTTTGTTTAAAGTCAATAGCTTGGGGCGCAAATTATTCTTACTCTCAAAATCTGTTAGAATTGAAAAATTGCTAACGGTGGCACGCTCGACACACAAAGAAAGTTAATTTATTGACCAACCATGGTCTTTGGATTAATGGGGAACTTTACCCTACCATCACAGGTACTAAACACAAAAAGGGGTGAACAATTTGGCACGCCCGATGGGATTTCTAAATAAGCATATTACCGACAATTTTGTTGGTGTATGAATATTGGAAGTGCAAGCTTGGAAATACAGGTTATCATGGTAGGACATTGAAGCATGAATTACGATGACTATGATTCGGAAGATAGCGATGAGTGGCAAATTCAGCATAAGCCAAATGGCGAACAAGGTTGCAGGTCTTATCTAGGTTGCCAAAATAACCAAAGTTATTATTCTGAAAAGAATAATAGCCAACTTGGGTACATGTCATATAGCCAGAGCAGTGAAAGTTATTATTCTGAAAGGAATAATAGCCAAGATGGCTACAAATTAGCTTGCTCAAACAACCAGGACATCACAAGTTATTCTCCTGAAAAGAATAAAAGCCCACAAGGTTGTAAGAAACAACCTCCATGTATTCAAGATACTTATTCAAGTAGTGGAGGAAGCCAAGGTTATGATTACAACATTAATAATGTTGAGTATAACCAACATGGTGGCTATGAATATGGTTCTAATCATTATGATTATTTGCCAAATTATGGTGATGAAAATTATGATGATCAAACTTATTTTAATGGTTACAAAGAGCCATTTTGTGATTCTAGTAGCCAACAAAAGCCAATATGTCGTTCTACTTCTAGCCATGTTTCAAAGAAGCTCCATAAAAATTCAGGCATAATACATGTGAAACCAAATTTTGGTTCCAACATGTATAATGTTGATGCTATTCATGAAGAAAGAGCTAAAACCCAAAGGCGTACAGAAAAGTTAGAAGTCATGATCAAAATCCATGGAGCCCTCACCCAGTTGACTGAACAATGGAAAATACGCCAAAAGGAATTAAAAGAGCTCCAAAAAGAATTTAAAGAGTTCAGAAAGGAGGAGGATAAGGCTCGGCAAAAGAACCATCGAAAGAGGAAAGAAAACAAAATCAGGATCAACTCATTATCCATTGGTAGTGAGTCACAAATTTTTCCAATTTTGGAAGAAAAAATGGAGAAAACTTTGGTGATTCAAGAGCCAAAAAGTGATGAGGTTTCTCCTTCAAGTGAGTCACCAATTCCTCTAGTCGTTGAAAAACAAGAAATTGTGGAATGTTTGGTGATTCAAGAAGGAAAATGTAATGAAAAACCAAGGGGGGAAGACCCACAAATTACTTTCTATGAAGACCAAAATATGGTTGAAATAGAAAATTCAATGATTGACATGATTATGGGTGACAAAGCCAATTTGTCAAGGCCACCAACGGCTATGTTGGAAAGTAAGGCCATGATTGGCCAAAATATAACCATACTTGGGGGGCAAGAGAATTCATCTTATTTGGAGCCCAATGAGCAAGAAAATTCCACCACTCTTCTTGCTAAATCACTTCATGGCCTACAAAAACATGAGATTCATGTTGAAAATGCAAAAAAATCAAGGCTTGGAGTGAAACATGGTTGGCCTCCCCCTATGGTGCAAGGTTTGAGTGCTCTATTTTAGCTAGACTAATGAATAAATTAAGGCAGAACTGGTGGCAGAATTATAATTTCAGCTAGAATTGATGGCAGAAGTTGTAAATTCAGCCAGAATTGGTGGCAGAATTGTAAATTCAGCCAGAATTGGTGGCAGAAATGTAATTTCAGCTAGAATTGATGGCAGAAGTTGTAAATTCAGCCAGAATTGGTGGCAGAATTGTAATTTCGGGCAGAATTGGTGGCAGAATTGTAATTTTAGGCAGAATTGGTGCCAAAACAACCAGAACAGAGCCAAAACACTGCCACAATAGCCAGAACAGAGCCAAAACACTGCCATAACAGCCAGAACTGAGCCAAAACAGTGACAGAACAGCTAGAACAGGGTCAAAATGGTCTCGAAACATGCAAAAAATGGGCGAATAGCACCACAATTTTGGTATGTTTGCTTGAATTCAAGGAGATTCGGGGGCATATTGTCAAATTCGCATCAAATTCTACACTTTTTCATATGGCCATGCATTTTTCATCCATCCACATACTGATCGGCAAATTTTGCTAAAGCTATAATTTTCATAAATTTTGCCCAAATTCATGAAAACTCGGGGGCATTGTTTGTACCAAAATTTGCACTTTTTGGCCAAACTCTCCATTCTAGCCAAAATACATTTGGACTTATTTTTTACTCATCAGCCCAACTGGCTATTCGGGCTCCACTTGCCAAAAATTGGAAAAGAAGCCCATATCATTCCAAGAGATAAAAATAAGCCAAAATAGCTTTCCCAAGTTCCCAAATTACATATTTTGAAACTTGAGGTCTGACCTTCATTAACTCAAGACCATATCAATAGAGAGGTAAAAGCAAAAGTTATCTCCTATAGTCATTTAAGTCTCAGGAACTACAGACCCGTGTGGTCTCATCAGTTGAGATATTTTGAGGCACAAGTGACAAGAATGGCCAGAAGGTATTCAAAAGGAATTCTTAGAGAAAGCATGCTGAGTATCTCTACAAAACATCCATGTGCCTTCAAAAGAGGGATATTTTCTTCACAAGTTACAAGGAAAAGATATTCATCACAACTAATATTTTCCAGGAGATATTTTCCAGATATTTTTAGGAACCAAAATTCCTATAAATACAAGGGATGAGAGCTGAAAAAAGGACACCCAATAATCAACAAAACAAATACAAAAGAAACAATCAGTTCACTGATCATTCTAGCCTTCAATAGAAGCAAAGCCAACAAAGGTACCAAGGACCTTCAAAGCTATCCTTGAGATTCTGCTCAGAATTCCCAGCCACTCACAACTCAACTTGATTATAGCTCTGCCAATTTCAACATTGGTATCGATTTCCAGCTAATATTTATTAGTTGAAGGTGCAGCCAATCCAGTCCAGCCTGACAATCCAGTCCAGTCCAGTCCAGCCTGACAGTCCAGTCCAGTCCAGTCCAGCTTGACAGTCCAGTCCGGTCCAGCTTGACAGTCCAGTCCAGTCCAGTCCAGTCCGGTCACACAATCCAGTGCAGTCCGGCTTGACTAAAATAGTCTCAGAAATGGCATTCCAGGCAGAATTCGAAGTTCAATATTTTGATGTATTTCCGGACTTAGCAGTTCCTTTCATTTACTGTATTTCAAACAGTTCTCCTTGAACTTGTTTTTATTTTCAAACACTTGTATTTTTGCTTTACTTCCCAGTTTTATTTAGATAAATTATGAAGTCCTTACCAGTCTAAGGCATAGAAAAGAACTTACTTGGGAGATATTCTTCACCCAAATTCACAATCGTTTGTTTAAAGTCAATAGCTTGGGGCGCAAATTATTCTTACTCTCAAAATCTGTTAGAATTGAAAAATTGCTAACGGTGGCACGCTCGACACACAAAGAAAGTTAATTTATTGACCAACCATGGTCTTTGGATTAATGGGGAACTTTACCCTACCATCACAGGTACTAAACACAAAAAGGGGTGAACAGCTCCCAACAATTGTTATGAAATTTGAGGCATTTATCTCGTCACTTCCATCTTCTTTTTCTAGCTTCTCATTGCTATCATTATTTTGACACACACCAATTCCTAGAAAATGCTGCAACCACCCAAAATCACTCATTTCATACTTTTTCATCATATCTCCCTTGAATTCAGAAATCATTTTTTCACAACTTCCAGTAAACACCAAATCAGACAATAAGGATTTTTGAGTTACCTTTAGTCTTGGTGTACAAAGTAGCATCACTCTTGCTTCTTTGAAAACCATTGTTGATGAAGTAAGCATCTATCTCCCCATACCATGCACGAGGTGCTTGCTTCAACCCATAAAGTGCTTTCTTTAACTTGTACACTTTCATTTCTTCTTATTTGATGACAAAGCCTTGTGGTTGATCGACATACACATCTTCATGCAAAACCCCATTTAGAAATGCTGACTTCACATCTAGTTGGTACAAAAACCAACCATTTTGAGCCCCAATGCTATCAGGATTCGAATGATGTCAAGTCTTTCCATCGGTGCAAAGGTTTCATGAAAATCTACCCATGGTTTTTGTGAGTAGCCTTTTGCAACTGGCCTTGCCTTATTCTTTTGGATAGAACATCAAAATTCAGCTTTGTCTTATAAATCCACTTCACATCTATGACATCTTTGTCACTAGGTCTATCTATCAATACCCAAGTGGAATTCTTCTCTATCACATAACTTTCTTCCTCCATACCTTTCTTCCAAGCTACATCATTCATCGCTTCTTCAAAACTCTCTGGTTCAATAACATAGAAGTTACACCTAGCAAACACACCACTGAGATTCGTTATCTTTATTGGAATTGAACTAGGCGGAGAAGTTTGTGATCGTGATGTTGAAGAACTTGCTACTTGATGAGATTGAGGTGTTGAAGGACTTGAAACTTGTGGAGATTGTGGTGGAGTGTGAAGGCCTTCCTCTTCATTCTCTTATACTTCAATGTCATTCTTAACATGAAGTGGAAAACGTTGGACATATTTGTTCTTCCAATCCCAGCATGCTTCTTCATTGAAGACAACATCTCAAATGACTCACAGATGGTTTTCTTCCACTGTATGCTTCAAATGGTGTCAAATCCTTCACAGTTTTAGTAGGACAACGATTCAACAAATACACAGTTCTATAAGCTGCTTCTCCCCAAAAGACATAGGGTAGTTCCTTCTCATGTAACATGGACTTTGCCATTTCGAAAATAGTCTTGTTCTTCCTCTCAACTACTCCATTTTGTTGTGGAGTTTAAGATGCAGTAAGTTGCCTCTTAAGTCCCATATCCTCACAAAATTTTCCAAACTCATTTGAAGTGTACTCACCACCTCTATCACTCCTTAGAGTTTTATATTTTTAAACATCTTTGATTCTCCACCATCGCCTTAAACTTCTTAAAAATGGAGAATACCCTTGATTTTTGCCTTAGGAAATATATCCATGTCATTCTTGAAAAATCATCTACAAAAATTAAAAAGTATCTATTAACTCCATAAGTGGCAGTCTTCATTGGTCCACACACATTCGAGTGGATGAGCTTCAAAGGCTTAGATGCTCTCCATGCTCATTCACTTGGAAATGAGTCTTGATGTTGCCTCCCCATCGTGCACCCTTCATATGCTTCTGTTCCTTCTTGGATTGAGGATAAACCAATCAACATAACATGTTGCTGAAGAGTTTTCAGACTTTGGAAATTGAGATGCCTCAGCCTTTTATGCCATAACCAAGATGGTTTAACTACATCCAACTTCATTGCAACTGAATTAGAATAATTCATTTGAAGTGGAAAGCTTCTATTTCCTTTCCTTCTAACCCTTGAAATAACCTAACTTTTGTCCACTTTTGTCCTTTCCTTCTATCACTTAACTCCTCACCATATGACCTCAATTGATTTATCACATCAATGAATCTAGTAAAGTAATCTTTCAACAATTCATTATCTTTCATTCTTGCATATTCAAATCTCTTCTAAGAGTCTGACATTTTATAGATCTTACCTTTTCTGCACCTCTAACTCATTCTCCAAGACATCCCAAGCATCGTTGGCTTTTGTCTCATTGGAGATTCTTGGAAACATGTCTTCAAAAAGACCCATATGAATCAGATATAGAGCTTTGACATCCTTCTGGATGTTTTCTTCCACCAATGCTCTCTCTGCTACAATGAGCTCTGCTTCCTCCTTAGGTTCAACAACCCCAGTATCAACAAATTTTCACAACCCATAAGAGGTGAATAGGGTCTTCATCTTCACTCTCCAACAATCATAGTTTTCACCATCAAATATCGGAGATGAGAAACTCCTATCAATTGGTACGCCCAAGTGTGTAGCAAGGCACGGGTTGAGGAAATTGAATATGGCTCCAGAATCTATGAAAATGTGGATTGGGACATTATTGATGATGCCCTGTAAACGCATTGTGCGGGGATAATCGGGGCCTTGGATTGAATAGACTGTGAAGTCGGTGGAAAGCTCCACGGGCACCTGTTCTGGAAGAGCCAACTCCTGGTGACAGTCATGAAATACCGAGGAGTCATTGTTGCGTCGATACAGCTGCACCAAAATGGATTCAGTTGCATCCTCAACTTGTGATACTCGCAAGTGCACGAACCGTTGGTAGTTTAGCGTATGTAAGTGCGAGGTCGATTCCACAGGGATTGGTGATTGAATGATCCAATTTAGTTTCCCTACACAAAACAGAAATGAAAAAGAAAGGAAATAAATAAAACAAGGAAGAAAGAAATAACTAACTCAAGCAAATAAGTTCCCAAGTTCAATTTAGATTAATGGATTGATTCTAGCTAAAGTATGATTAAGCCATGGTGTGTGGTCATAACCTTGTGTTCCTAATTCCCTAATTTGATCATTTGTTGTCTAACCTAAAATTAAGCATTAGGAACCCATTAAGCATAGAAAAACAATTTAAACAACCAAGCATGTATCTAATCCCTGTTGTCGAATGTCCATACATACTCTTCCTATTCATAGTTCAATTCGAATTAAAGCATGGTGTATACTCTTAATTCAAACCAAGATAGCTAACATGCAAGCCTAAATGGTGATCAATCATTCAAACTAGCATATTAACTTATAAGCATAATGAATAAGAACAAAAACCATAATTGAAACTTGGAAACTAATTAAACTTGAATACTTAAGAAAGAATGTACATTACAAGAAAAATAAATTACAACTAAGAAAACATTAAAGAAAGCTAGAATTGAGAACTAGAAAGCAAAACTAAGAGAATTTGAGGGAGAGAAGGGAAGGGAGCTCTAGAGAAGTGTTTGAGAGCTCCCCCCCTTGGGGTGTGTTTACAAGCTTAGAGAACTTCTCTATTTATAGGCCTAGGGGAAGTGAAAATCTGAATTCAATATGACTAATGCATACAACACTTGTATTATAAAATCTGAATTGGTTGATGCACTTCACCAATAAATCCCACCAGCAGCCCTAGCTCATCTTCATGTCACCATGACCAAGCTTCCAACCAGAAACAATAGCTCATCCTGAGGTCAGCATGACCAGCAACTTCAAGGGCTTACAAATTGGGCTAGGCTGAATCAAATGAAGACTTTAAGATGTCCATTGTGAAGTTCAGAATGTGTATGATCCAACCACACAAGTATTGGCCCAATCCAAGCTCGAAGGAGGAAGTTAAGGCCGAAACAAATTGCTAACTCGTTTTGCTCGCTGACAAAAATCCATCCTGAGCATGGTTCAGTGTTTGCTAGGTTACGGACTCCAGATTTATCTAATGGGGCTGAATTTTGGATATGTTATAGTACACACCCATTGGAACAACTTTCATGAAGAATGCGGCCTCATCCGAGTTGTGTAGGTTTCTGAAACAAAGCTTGCAATATGACCTACGGAACTGGACTGGCAGGGGGCTGTAGCCAAAATGAGTTTGTCTTTAAGCACTTCTTCCCTTTATCCAAATCAGGCTTTAACATGCATGGATTGCATCATTTCCTATCCAAAGCCATCATTGTTACCTAAAGCTGAAAGATAAACACAAAAAGGATTAAAAGCACAAGTTTAACTCAAAATCATAACCAAATCATAAGCTAGAAGGGTACAAAATGATATACAATTATGAAACGATCAGTCATCATCCGGAATAGTGGCCTCAATGAGGGCTAGCATGGGCTTGAGACAACGATGACCGGGTCTGTATTTTTCATCACATGTAAAACAGAGGCCCTTGGAGCGACGCTCCTGTGCTTCGGTTTGAGAGAGGCGACGGGAAGAAGGGGGTAGGGGATGGGGTGAAGGAGGTGGCTGAGGTGAAGGAGAGTTGTGGGAGTGTGGTTGGGAGGTGGGAGAGGGACGGGGGTAAAAGGCTCGGGCAGAGGTACGTCGGGCTTGCAATTTGGTATTGAAAAGCTGAGATAAACGTTTAGCTTTAGATAGGGTGTTGGGCTGAAGGGCTTGGACATCAAAGCGGAGCTCCTTTCGGAGGCCGCCGACAAAAACCCCTTTTAGCTGAGTATCGGACCATTCTGGTGCTCTACAAGCAATCTTGGTAAAAAGGGTAAGATAATTTGCTAAAGATCCTGTTTGCTGGATATGAGAGAGTGAGGCCTCAAAATCGCAGAGTCGGTCTAGCCAAAGTGCTGAAGCAAGGATGTGGTAAAAAGGGTCCAATCTTTTGGAAAGCGCTGTTCAAACCAACACATCCATAAAGAAGCGTCCCCGAAGAGGTGAACAGCAGCAACCGTAACTTTATCTTCGTCGGGCACCCCATAGTACGTGAGGAAGAGCTCAGCAAAAGCTATCCATTCGTACGGGTCATTGCCAGAAAAGCGTTCAAGATTGGGTTTAAGTGGCCTTGGGGAAGCATGGGAAAAGTGTGGGGTGGGCTGAAGGGAAGTGTGGGTGGGAAAAACAGAGTGGGGTGCGATGGTAAATGGAGTAGGAGATGGAAAAACAGGTTGTGAAGGGGAAGGTGACAATGGGGAGAAGGAGGGAGATGGAGAGAGTCGTTGTGGGAGAGAGGGTGTGTATGGGCGGGTGAAAAGTGGAAAGGAGGGAGAAATGGTGGAGGAAGGGCCAGGATCTGTAAAAGTGGAAATGGCGGATATGGGCAGGGGGGAACTAAAGGTGGATACTTGGCGGTGTGTGTTGAAAGATGGGGATAGGTGTGGGTAAGGGCGGTGGTGGCATAACTCGTCGAGAAAGGTTTGCTGCAGTTGAGCAAACTGGGTTTTGATAGAGGACTGAAGGTTGGTTTGGGCGGTGGTGAGGGTGTCGACTGACTAGAGGAGAGTGGAAATGCTGGTTTGGTGAGCTTCTTGGGTAGAGAGAAGGGAGGTGACGGTGTCTTGGGTATCCTGGAGTTGGGTTTCCAGGTGGTCATGGCAAACGTCCATGGAGATGGTGGCCGGGCTCGGCTCGTGGACGGTAGTTTTCCCAGAACCCATGGTGGGCTCTAATACCAGAATGATGGAGCACAAGGGGTGTGATCCTTAAAAGGGAAAAGACAGAAGTTGGAAAAAGGCGTAAATGAGTGAATTGTATATTCTTGTCTCTTATAGTCTGGGACCTCAAGTCCTTTAATACAAAATGATATAAGATAAGACCAGAATAGGGAGAATGCCACATTGCTAGCTATCTAACGTATATGCCCAGTATTCTGAGGTATTCCTTCTTAGGTGGAGAATTCTAGAGAGTTCTATTGCAAATGGTGAAGTTGGCTGGGCCATGGCCTTATGGGTTTCTCCGGTGGGTTGGGCTGTAGCTAGGGCAGAGACTGGTCTCATCACATTGTTGCTGCTACTCGCCATCAGAATTTTTTGAGTTTGAAAGTTAGGGTTTCAAAGAAAGAAATCCCAAATTGAAGAACACAAAAAATACTCCCAGCTTAGTTGATCAGACTAAGCTCTGATACCATGTTGGAATTTTTTGGTAATCCTAGTAGCAAATCACTCAAGAGATTATGCAAGGATAAGAGAAAGAGAATTTTGGAATTTGAACTCAGAGGTCTAGCTTCGGAGAGAGAAGTCTAGACTTATTTCTCTATTTTTTTCAGTTGATTCACAATGAGATCAACTCTCTCTACAAAATATTCATTACAAGCTTAATTGCCCACTTAGTGGTTAACTTACCTACCAAAAGGAAAGGCTAGAAATAGCCAATTCACATACCACTTATGTTGCCTCCTAATAGCCATACAAACAAAAACAACAATATTAAAGTTTCCCAACAAACATGGCTCAATCTCTTTTAATGTTTTTTCCAGGGAATTACCACTAGAGTTTCCCACAAACGTGGTTCAATCTCTTTTTTTTTTTCTTCGGAAAATTACAATAAGAGCATTACACAAGTTTAACAAGGCCTGCATGATGTATTATATAGACGTGTCATAATTTGTACCTAGTAGCTAGTATATGCACACTAGCCATGTCCTACATTTTGGAGGCACCCGAAATGGGGCCTTCTCCTATATATATTAGTACCAAAATATAGATAACTTACCTACAAAAATATCTGCGCATGTATAGTATATACTACATTAGATGGTGGCAGAGTTTGTAAATAGTGGAGAAGTTATGGGTGCGTCTTATCTTTATTTTGGCTTCATATTATGAAACTATGGCGAACGATATGTTAGCCTGACAGGGGCCGGGACCCATTATCCCAATCATAGAACCATTGAGGACTGAGAAAAATCTACTTAGACTCAGAGCTAGCTAGTGAGCTGCAAAAATGGCAAAGGAAGAGCATTTACCATTGTTTGAGACAAAAAAAGCCAAGGGAAGAGTCTTATTTAGGATTTTTGCAGCTTCTATATTTGCAGGCATATGTTTGATTTGGGTTTACAGAGTAAGTCACATACCAAAAGCAGGAGAAGATGGAAGGTTTGCCTGGATTGGATTGTTGGGTGCTGAGATATGGTTGCCTCCAGGTGGAACCCTGTTTATAGGCACACCTTCAAGGACAGGCTCTCTCAAAGGTACCTACTTTTGGTAGATCATTTGCTTCATGTTAGTCTTTCTATTAGTTAATGTATGTATTAATCAATTTGGAACAAATAAGTTTGATTTTATATATGCATTAAATAACTGTCGTCCGTGAAATTTGAACAGATATGAGAATGAGTTTCCTGGGGTGGACATATTTGTGTGCACGGCGGATGCAAGCATAGAGCCACCAATGATGGTGATGAACACTGTTCTGTCAGTCATGGCTTATGAGTATCCACCAGAGAAGCTGAGTGTGTATCTCTCAGATGATGGAGGGTCGGAAATTACATACTATGCCCTCATGGAGGCTGCTGAGTTTGCCAAACACTGGATACCATATTGCAAGAAATATAAAGTGGAGCCAAGATCACCTGCTGCTTATTTTGTCTCAAAACATGCTGATGATGCAGTTGAAGATAATCATCAGGCTAAAGATTTCGTGGTTATTAAGGTACTAATTCTTTAGTCATATTGGGTCCAAATACAATTTTGTTTTATGCATGCTGGTCCAAATATTCTTGATGTTTATATTTACCCAAAACGCCAAAAAGATAACATGAAAAAGGGTTCAACAATGAATATTTTAATTTTTCTTTTTAAAAAGACAAAGTGTGAGTTATGGGAAATTGAGTCAATAATTTGGCTAATCATAAAAAATTAAGGGGCCGTTCGGTATGTTTTCGGAGGCCGTTTTTCGTTTTCATTCTAAGAAAACACTGAGATTTGCGTTCGGTGGTGAGTTTAAGAAACACAAAACGTTTTCTGAAATCATTTTCGACCTTTTAGTAATAATTCACTGAAAACGCAGAAGACATCAAAATAATGTTTTAATTTTCAGAGAACATGGATTCACTGGCAAAAGAACAGTGCATAAGCCACCATCATAACCACCATCGTCAAACACCACTGAACAGCCACTACAGGCCAATCGAACCACAATCACCACAACAGACCAGCCACCTGCTAATCGCACCACCACCCAGTCGAACCTAATCGAACCCTACCATCAATACCATCTTTAGTACCACCACCCACTCGGCAAACTGCCAAGGAGAGAGAGAGAGAGAGAGAGAGAGAGAGAGAGCATGGGATGGGAAGGAAGAAGAAAAGAGAAAGGAGAGAAGAGGAAGAAAGAAAGGAGGAGAAAAAAGAAAAAGGAAAGCGAGGGTGTCGGCTGAAAGACTGCTTTTGAGATATTTTTTATTTTATTTTAATTTTTATATTTGCACGTTATTTTAATTTTTTTGTATTTGTTCAAAAATATTTTTTATATATGATAATTTCAGCCTTTAAAAAATATCAGAATTTTTTTTATTTGTTAAATAATACCATTTTCATTATTTCAGCCTTTAAAACGTCACCAGGCCCTAAGAATACGGATTAGGTGAATTGGGTCATCCATGACGTGTTTTCAATCCTGCTGCCTATAATAAGCCAACCCAATGGTTCTCTCTCCTCACACGTAGATTATTCACTGGTCCTCACGCACAAATTTGTGCAAGCATTGTGCATCTTGCCCAAGAATTTATTTTTCCACGATTGATTAGTGCATGTTGACATGGAGTTGAGTGTCTAATTCGCGTTTAATAAAAGGTAGTGGACGAACGAGTTTATACTTTTAACATATAATATCAACAAGGCATATACATGTTTTATAATATAAGCGATTTCACGACACCATTGTGTTACAATGACACTAAAATTTATTTCATTCATACTTTCCGACATTATAGATAACAAGGAATAATAGTAAGAAATGTTGTTATGTTATTGCTAATTTGCTAGTATATTACATGGAAAATGTTAGGCTTACCACATTTTTATACCACATTGTGTACCACATATCTAATAGAGATGAGCCCCATTGTACTTGTATAATTTCTAACTGGTGAGGTGCCTTTGTGATGATGAATTTGTTGTGGTAGAAATTATACAAGTACATGGAGAATAAAATCGAAAATGCAGTGAAGCTAGGCCAGGTTTCAGACGAAGTACGATCAAAACATAAAGGCTTTTCTCAGTGGGATTCATATTCATCTCGACGTGATCATGACTCCATTCTTCAAGTATGAAAGATAACCAATATCAATTTAATTTGAATTAAGTGCAATAATTGCCTGATATTTTATGCTTAATATATTTTTCTTAAATTTTCTCAGATAGTAATTGATGGAATAGACCCGATTAATGCAACAGATAATGAAGGTTGTGCGTTGCCAACTTTAGTTTATTTGGCTCGAGAGAAGAGACCCCAGTATCACCATAACTTCAAAGCTGGCGCTATGAATGCTCTGGTAAATTACGTATTTTGTTTCTCATATAAAATAAAAAAATAAAAAAATAAAAAACTGACTTCTTCTTCAATAAATATTCTTTGTTATCTAATATCCTTTGTTAATTTATTTTCAGATTAGGGTATCTTCAAACATTAGCAATGGGAAGTTACTTCTTAATGTAGATTGTGACATGTATTCAAACAACTCCTTGGCCATACGAGATACGCTTTGTTTCTTAATGGATGAAGAGAAAGGCCATGAGATTGCATTTGTACAGTTCCCACAGAATTTCAAAAACCTTACTAAGAATGAATTATACGCTTCATTACGCGTAATCAATGAGGTGAGTATTTGTTGACAATAATTATATATGTGGTAATGGAATAATTATAGTTTGATCATGTTATTTTAAATTTTATTAATTCTTACTTATTTGGAATTATTTGTCTGTGTTGTGTTGTGTTGTGTATACGGAAGGTGGAAGCACATGGTGTGGATGCTTATGGAGGCCCTCTATATGTTGGAACTGGATGCTTTCACAGAAGAGATACACTTTGTGGGAGGAAATTCAGCAAGGATTCTAAGAGTGATATGAAGTGGGATAATAGAAAAAGAGAAGAACTTGGCATTCATGAATTGGAAGAAAACACAAAAAGTGTTGCAAGTTGTACATTTGAAGAGAACACTCAATGGGGAAAAGAGGTCTCTCTCTCTCTCTCTCTCTCTCTCTCTCTCTCTCTCCCCCCTAAAATTTTAGGGTCAATAACGGTGTACCTCGTTTTAATGATTAATAAATCAATAATGAAATGACACGTAATCATTGTTTAAAAAACCGCCGGTATGATTTAATCTCAAATTTTAATCGGTAATGTGTAGATGGGCTTGAAATATGGATGTCCAGTTGAAGATATAATAACAGGGCTATCAATCCATTGCCGGGGATGGAAATCAGTGTATTGCAATCCAGCAAGGGAAGCTTTCTTAGGATTAGCTCCAGCCACACTGCCTCATATACTTGTGCAGCATAAGAGATGGTCAGAAGGTAACTTTCATATTTTTCTTTCTAAGTACAGTCCTGCTTGGTATGCCCATGGGAAGATTAGGTTAGGCCATCAACTTGGATATCTTCGCTACTCCCTCTGGGCTTCAAATTGCTTGGCAACCCTAGTTTACTCAACTCTCCCTTTGCTTTACCTCCTTAGAGGCACATCCTTATTTCCACAGGTATGGTTCCTATGTCCTTATATCCTCATTATATATATATATATATAGAACCGTACGGTACCTATTTAGAGTATATCTCCCGATGCACGTCTAATGGATTTTGTTTTGTGAATTTAATTAGATGTCAAGTCCATGGCTCATACCATTTGCATATGTGATCATTGGCAAGTACACTTGGAGCTTTGTGGAGTTTCTGTGGTGTGATGGTACAATATTAGGTTGGTGGAACGAGCAACGCATATGGCTTTACCAGAGAACAAGCTCCTACCTCTTTGCCTTCATAGATACCATTCTATTCTCCATCGGATACACTAATTCAGCCTTTGTAATCACAGCCAAGGTGGCAGATGAAGATGTGTCGAAGCGATACGAGAAAGAGATTATGGAGTTTGGAGACTCCTCTCCAATGCTCACCATTTTGGCAACACTTGCGTTGCTCAATCTATGCTGCTTTGCTGGGTTTGTATTGGAAGAAGCAATTGCTGGATCAAAGGGCATTGCAAAAGCTTATGAGACTATGTCTTTGCAGGTTCTTCTGTGTGGGGTTTTGATTCTCATTAACCTACCTTTGTACCAAGGCCTTTACCTGAGGAAAGATAAAGGAAAGATGCCGAGCTCCGTAGCATATAAATCAATGGTCATTGCTGTGTTTTCTTGTGTATGTTTTAAATTATCATATTAAATTAAGGGATTGTGAAGAAATGTATGTTATAAGAGCCCCCAACCTACAATTATTTTTAATTAACTGCCTCACATCACATTTGGACGTTCCTTGATCATTATCCTGGGACCAACATAGGATTGAAAACAGTTGGTATGAGAATCATTTGCTTAATTATATTTTGTGTACACTCATACTGGTTATGATAAAATGAATAAAAAAACCGTGTTGGATTCTAAATAAAAAGAGCCTCTTCTGAAACTTGTTCAAAAGGGAAGAAGGGCTATCTCCTCTCCTTTATGTATTCAACTACAACAACTGGTTCAGCTGCCAATGCAGGCCCATAAATTAATGGTGAGCATGGGGTACAACTTACAACTTACAAGTTGTCAAATTTAGGAGGATATGTTGAAGGTTGAGTAGAGAGAATGGAGAGTGCAGAGAATTTGGAAGCTACACATATTTTTCTGATTTCAACTTGTTGTTAATTCTATTTCACATCAAAACATTTATACATGTAATTATCCTATACTAATACAAAAGTTCTCCCTAAAACATTCCATGAAACATTCCCTAAGACAAGGATTACATACTTCAAGAAAAGTATTCCCTAAAACAAGGAATGAGACAAGTGTGCCGTGAGACAAGGATTGTCTTGTGTTTCATGTCTTTGTGTTTCACAAGATGACAATTGCACAAGATGCCAATACTGTTAGCACTCCCCCTCAAGTTGGTGCATAGATATCACCAATGCCCAACTTGATCAGTGAGTTGTGGAATACTCTGCTAGAAACTGCTTTTGTCAAAATATCTGCCAGCTGGTCTTCGGACTTGACAAACGGAAGTTGAATTTCTTTATTTTCAAGTTTTTCTTTAATGAAGTGTCGATCCACTTCAACATGTTTAGTGCGATCATGTTGGACTGGATTGTGTGCAATGGATATTGAAGCATTGTTATCACACTGTAGATGCATTCCTAATGTAGGTGCATATCCAATCTCTGTAAACAATTTCTTCAACCAAAGGAGTTCGCAAATTCCTTTGGTCATTCCTCTGAATTCGGCTTCTGCACTAGACAAAGCAACAACATTCTGTTTCTTGCTTCTCCAAGTAACCAAGTTACCTCCCACAAATGTGAAGTACCCTGATGTTGATCGTCTATCAGTGACATTCCCTGCCCAGTCTGCATCTGTATAGCCACTGATATTCAGATGACCATTTTTAGAGAACATAAGTCCTTTTCCTGGTGCGGACTTCAAATATTTAAGAATCCGAAGAACCGCATCCATATGATCTTCACTTGGACAATGCATAAACTGACTAGCAACACTTACAGCATACGCGATGTCGGGTCGAGTATAGGATAGGTAGATCAGTCTTCCCACCAATCTTTGATATCTTTCTTTGTTAGTGGGTACTTGATTGGGATATTCCCCAAGGCGGTGATTCTGAACGATTGGAGTGTCCACAGGTTTGCAATCTAACATTCCAGTTTCTGCCAATAAATCCATACTTCCTTTGTGAGAGAAATATGCCTTGCTTTGATCGAGCAACTTCAATGCCCAAGAAGTACTTGAGTCCACCAAGATTTTTCATTTCAAACTCCTTTGCCAAACATTGTTGTAGTTGAGAAATTTCCTGCTTATCATTCCCAGTAATAATCATATCATCGACATAAATGATGAGAGCCGTTACCTTTCCTCCCTTGTGTTTTAAGAACATAGTATGGTCAGAATTACTCTGCTTAAAACCATAATTCTTCATTGCCAAGGTAAAACGCCCAAACCATGCCCGGGGAGACTGCTTCAATCCATATAATGCCTTTCGTAATCTGCACACCACATTAGCATGAGTAGATGTAACATATCCTGGTGGGATATCCATGTAGACTTTTTCTGTGAGTTCTCCATGGAGAAAGGCATTCTTCACATCAAATTGGTGGAGAGGCCAATCAAGATTTGCTGCAATGGACAATAGCACTCGAACAAGTTTTGCAACAGGGGCAAAGGTTTCTTCATAGTCAATACCATATTTTTGCGTGTATCCCTTTGCCACAAGTCGTGCTTTGTAACGTTCAATTGACCCATCAACATTGTATTTCAAGGTGTAAACCCATCTGCATCCGACAGTCCTTTTTCCTTGAAGTAAATTCTCCAGTGTCCATGTGTGATTTTTCTCTAGAGCATGCATCTCTTCCTTCATTGCGTGAACCCATTTTGGATCCTTCAATGCCTCACTCACTTTGGTTGGAATATGAATTGCGGATAACTGGTGTACAAAGCCTTGGAGGGGTGTATATAATTTTTCCTCAGAAACATAGTTTGCAATTGGATACTTCGATGCCTTGTCATTATCTGGTAAATACCGAATTGGCGGTTTTCCACGGTTCTGTCTATCGGGTAATTGATATTTAACAGTTTCATCAACTAAAACAGTAGATGTAGTAGAATCACGTACCTCAGGAGTATTCTCAGGAGATTGATCAGCTGGTACTGAGATGTGAGGGGGGTCTTCATCATCATCGTCGGTGAAGTATGAAAAGAGGTTGTGCTCTCTGCTGTGGAGCGACCGATCGCAGGTCTCCTCGTGACCGGTCGCATTTGGGCATATTCGAAAACTTCCAGGAATTTGACGCGACCGGTCGCTGGGCTCCTGGCGACCGGTCGGATCTGGACAGATTCGATGTTCAGCTTCAATACTTTGATGCGACCGGTCGCTGGGCTCCTGGCAACTGATCGGATTTGGACAGAGTCGAATTCACCTTGAGTACTTCTATGCGACCGGTCGCTGGGCTCCTAGCGACCAGTCGCGGGTGGGCAGGTTACATTTTCTTCTGGACTTTTGGGATCCGTTTTGCTCCAATCTTCAAGTTCTTGAATTTCCATAGCCTCCTTGCCCATTGGTTCTATTTGTATGTCTCTTTGAGGGGGAGAGTTGGACATCGGATCATGAAAGAACATTTCAGACTCCATAAAAGTGACATCCAAAGTGACATATGTACGACGACTGGAGGGGAGATAGCACCGGTATCCCTTCTGATGGGCAGCATCGCCTACAAAAACACATCTGAGAGCACATGGATCAAGTTTGCCACGTTGATTCTTATGGAGGTGGACGAATGCCACACAACCAAAGACTCGGGGCGGAAGCATCTGAACGGAGGGCAAAGGCTCATGTTGGGCAAGTGCTTGTAATGGAGTCCGGAAGTCTAAAACTTTGGAAGGCATTCGGTTGATGAGGTAGACTGCGGTGACTATAGCATCATCCCAATGGTGGCGAGGAACATGAGCTCCAATCAAAAGAGCTCGTGCTGTTTCAAGAAAGTGTCGATTTTTTCGTTCCGCAACACCATTCTGTTGGGGAGTTTGAGGACAAGTGGTTTCATGGATGATGCCATGCATTTGGAAGTGAGTCTGAAAATCATGGTTGATATATTCACCCCCATTGTCAGAACGAAGGACTTGAATCTTGGTAGAGAATTGAGTTTCAATTTGCTTGTGAAATGACTGAAATATAGGGAACACCTCAGTTTTATTTTTCATCATGAAGAGCCAAGTCATGCGGGTACAATCATCTACAAAGCTAATAAACCACCGGAAGCCAGAAGTTGTAGAGATAGGTAAAGGACCCCAAACATCAGAATGTATCAAAGCAAATGGAGCAACACTTTTATTTGTACTTAATGGATAAGAGACTCTGTGGCTCTTGGCTAAAATACAAGTATCACATTGGAAATCAGTGGTACAGGAATTCGAAAACAAATCTGGAAATAGATGTCTCATATAGCCAAAAGACGGATGCCCCAAACGCCGGTGCCATAGCCAAAGTTGTCGATCCTTCCAAGTTGATGAGTGCTTCACACTATGTGCCTTTCCCATACTGAAATCATCCACATAGTACAACGCCCCTCTCTTAGTACCACGACCAATGATCTCCTTGGTGAGAATAACCTGAAATAAACAGAAGTCGGGATACATGAGTACACAACAATTTAGTTGCTCAGTAGCTTGGCCAACAGACATCAATTTATTAGACAACGATGGGACAAGCAAAGTAGTTTGAAGAGTAAGGGATGGAGAGAGGCCAATGGTTCTAGCACCAACCACGGGAGAAGTAACACCATTTGCGTTGGCAATACTTGTTCGTTGTGGTGTAGTTGTACTTAGAAAATCGGTTGGATCAAACGTCATATGATCTGTGGCTCCTGAATCAGTAATCCAACATGTGGAGTCACTTGTATATGATGTATGAAATACATATCCACAGTTACCTGAGTCACTGAAAGATGAAGAGTTCTTTTCTGGTGCTGAGGTAGATTCTTCATGAGGAATTAATGTTATCGGAGAATCCATGGTGACAAGGGCAGCACGACCCGTTCCTCCAGCAGCAAGTTTACGAGCCTTGAGACCCTCCCACCAATTTGGATAACCATGTAATTTAAAACAAGTTTCTCGAGTGTGCTTTGGATTCCCGCAGTGAGTGCAACCATTCCCATCTGTGGGAGCCTTGGGTCGAGAAGGTGGTGGAGTAGTCATGTTGGTAGTGGTCTGTAGCTGGAGAGAAGCAGTAACTGGGGTTGGTGTTGGGCGAGAGGGTCGGTATGTTCCTTTTGTTGCCAATCCTACTCCGGTTGGTGTTGAAGCTCCTAACATCACAACTTGTCGAATATCTTCCCGTCGAACATGAGCATAGGCTTGGTCTACTGTAGGAAATGGACTCATTTGGAGCACGTCACTTCGGGCTTTGTCAAGTCGATCATCCAAACCATCCAAGAAAATATAAACTCGATCTTCTTGGATGATATCATAGTATTTCTTGATATCCAGCTCACACTTCATCTCATTTGGACGACGAAAATCGATCTCTCGCCATAAGCCTTGGAGATCATTGTAGTAAGTTTCAATCGAGCCTCCCTCTTGTCGCATACAGGAGATTCGCCTTTTAAGATCATACACCTGGGAGGTGTCAGTGCCATCAAAGTAAGTTGTGGCTATTGCATCCCAAACTCCTTTGGCTGTCGGGAATCTAATGAAGTTGCCAATTAACCTTGGCTCCATGGAGTTGATTAGCCACCCTTTCACAATTGCATTTTCTGTTCGCCATTGGTTGAATGTCGAGTCTGTCTGAGAAGGTGCTGGGAGTTCACCAGTGAGATATCCCAGCTTGTCTTTGCCAGCAACATACATCTCAATAACTTGAGACCATAAGGCATAGTTGGAGCCATCCAATTTAATGCAAATTTGTGCAGAAGAGGTTTCATAGGTAATCGTCGGAGTCGGGGTCGTAGTTGATGTCGATGCTTGTGTCTTCATCAACTCAGCCATTTGAGCAGCAAATTCTGTGAGGGTAGGTTGAGAAGGAGTAGCCGGATCGGTGGTGCTACTTTTAGAGGGAAAGAAATCGTTTTCTCCCATGATAGCAGCAACAATTCGAGACTAGAGTCAGCAAGATAGCTGCTCTGATACCATGTCAAATTTAGGAGGATATGTTGAAGGTTGAGTAGAGAGAATGGAGAGTGCAGAGAATTTGGAAGCTACACATATTTTTCTGATTTCAACTTGTTGTTAATTCTATTTCACATCAAAACATATATACATGTAATTATCCTATACTAATACAAAAGTTCTCCCTAAAACATTCCATGAAACATTCCCTAAGACAAGG